>NC_133664.1:156659284-156959284 GCF_037893015.1 Macrotis lagotis | reverse complement strand
GAGAAAGTGATGTGACTTGTACAAGGTCACACAGGTAGTAAAGGGCAGAACTAGATTCAAATGCAGGTCCTCTGGCTCCAGCCTTCTCTCTAATGTGGATCAATCCTTACCAGGTGGAAAAAAGTTGTCTATTGAAGCCTTTAACAATCACTCTTTTATAATAACAATTCTAAGAAATTTCAGGGCAAAAATGAACAATTCAAGAAATAAATTTTTTAATGTGAAATGTAGATTAAAAACAAAAACTTGGCCAAGACAACATGAGAGAAAATACTTGGTTTTGTAGCAAATTCATCCTTCACTTTGCTTTTTTCAGTTTATTTATAGATCGGGGTTAGGGGTGGGGAGAAGGCATTTTCTGGTTTTAATTTTTCTTCTCAGTTTAGAATGGATTAACCAAGGAATTCATGTGTTTTAAGTGATTATAACAGTTCCCTGGCCTTTGAAAATTTATCAGTTAAATTTATTTCTTGAAATGAATGTTTATTTAATTATACATATATTGACTTAGAAATACAAAATATATGAACTTCTTTCTTTGCAAATTTTAAATATCTAGTTTGAATGACAGCTATATTACTACTACATGGCAAAAATATGGTTAAATTGGAGATAGCTCATCTCTAAAAATTATCAACTTTACTCAAATAACTAAATTAAACTTCAATTTTCTGCTAAAAAATTTCACTCAACATATCAGTTTTAAAGATTAGATAATATGAAATGAATTTTCTTGACTAGTGATTTAAAAGAAATCCATCCTAGTTCACTCACTAATAGCCTTCAAATATTTTTTACCATTTTTTGGTAAATAATAATATAGGTCAAACTTTCTAATAAAGTTTACTTCAGAGGAAAGAACATCAAATACCATTTAAACACTAATTTAACATACTTGCAATTGAATGGCTGGTTGCGGGGGAGGGAAGTGACTTAAGAAGTCATGTCCTTAGTGTAAAAAATCATGAGAAGAGGAACACCTAAAAGGATTGCCATAATTGGTGGGTATTGTCACCCAATCTCTAACTCTGACAAGCTCCAAACCACTTTTATAGACTAAAACTTTGAATTTAAATTACACCATAAAATAAAAATAACTGCAGAACACTGGAAAATTTCACAGGGAAATTCAAGAACGCAAAGTAATTAAATGTTTATGAGTCCGTGTATAAAACTCTGTGGGGATATGCATATAGGCCCACATCTTGAGCTTTCCCCCACAACTGAATGCACCAGCAAATAGTTGAAGTGTACCAAAACACTTGCCAAAACTTATACAACTATCTCTGAAGAAGGAATAGTTGATATACATTTATTAAATGCTGCCTATGTACCAAGTGCTATAGATACAAAGAAAGGTAAAAGTATGATCTCTGCCCTGAAAGAGCTCACATTAAGACAGGAAAGAAAACAGACCAAAAATTGTGCACATCATATATAAATAATATAAACAGAAAGTCATCTCAGAGAGAAGGCACTGTGAGAAGGGGGAAACCTGAGACTCCCAGGCGAGGTCACTCCCCTCCTCTGCAACTTAGAGAACTGACCAGAGCAGAAGTGTCAAACTCACTGCCCACAAAAATTGAGTGGTTTGAACCAGATTAAAACATATTAGGGAAAAGTTTGATAAAATAAAGACACAGTACAACACAGATAATGTTACTTTGTGGTTTCCTAAGTCAGCATGTGTCTGACAAGAATATGATTCTTTTTTTAGTTTGACATTATTGAGGTGGTTAATTCCTTTCATTAACAGATAGAAAGAAATTAATAATAAAGTCAAAGCAGTGACATGAGACTGTATTGTATTGTATTATATTGTACATGGCAAATTTCAAATTTATAACAATTTTACATTTTACTCAGTAGCAGCTCCATACATAGTACTTTGCAACTATTATCTCATTTGGTCCTCATGATAACCCTAGGAGACAGATGCTGTTGTGGTCTCCATTTTTCAGGAGAGGAGATAGAGAATGAGAAAGAGCAAGTAACTTGCTCAGTGTCACACTATTATAAGTATTTGAGACTGTCTACATCATAACATCATCCTGAATACTGATTCAGAGGTTCAGTTTTGAGAATATCAGATATGGATCATGAGATCAGACTTTAAACCCTGAAAACAAATTTTAACCTTTACCCTAAAAATAGAACTTCATTATTAAGATGCCATAGTCACTGGATTAATTCCCAGACCATACCTGCAACATATCCCAGTCAGTATCAGGGCCATAAATACATTTCCATGTCCCAAATAGTGGATGATAGTCATAGTGGTGCTACGGGTTTGGAAGACTATGTTAGAACAGTAGTTCCACCATCACTAATCTTCAAACTCTCAACCAGAAGAATTCATTTATCTTTCACCAAACTTGCAATGCTGCATCAAAGCCCTTTCTGACCCATTCATGTGCCCTGACTACATAGTAGATACTCCTAAGGAACCATTCACAAGGCCAAGCACATGTCCAGGCTATCACAAAGATGAAATATAAACCAAACCAGCACCTAGTCCTGACTTCCAGGACAAAGATCCTCTCAAAAATAATCAAAAACCAAAACCAAACAAAAAGAGCCATAATTAAACTGTCTCCCTAGCACAAACCAGAGATTGTACTAGGGATCATTGCCAACACTCTGTGACTTGGCAGAAAGTCACAAAACAGATTGCAATGGGCTCTAAAGAGTCACATATTTTATCTATCTGGCTGAAGGAAAAAAAAAAAACAACAATACTTTAAAAAAAAATAGAACTGGGGGCGGCTAGGTGGTGCAGTGAATAGAACACCGGCCCTGGAGTCAGGAGTACCTGGGTTCAAATCCGGTCTCAGACATTTAATAATTACCGAGCTGTGTGGCCTTGGGCGAGCCACTTAACCCCATTGCCCTGAAAAAATTTTTTAAAAAAGTTTAAAAAAATAGAACTGGCAAACATTTTTTATGAAAGGGAGAGAGCATTGTATATTTTTTAAAAATTTTGTATTATTTCTTATAAACTTTAAGAGCTTTAAAACACACATATTTGCTGTTATATGAAATCATTAGAAAGGTGATTAGAAAGGTATTTAATAAATAGAAAAAAAAAAGCTAAGTGGCTTAGTACATAGGATGCTGGAGTAAGATATGAATTTGAATCCTGACTCAGACATACTAGTTGTGTAACTCCAGGCAAATCAAATAGCCTCTCTGTGCCTCAATTTTTTTCAAGTATTAAAAAGGGTTAATAAAAACCTACTTTCCAGGGTTGTGAGGCTTGAATGATAAAACATAAAGCATTTTGTGAAACTTAAGGTACCATATAAATACTAGCTATCATCTCATATCTTATCTCAGATTATGATTCTAAAGATAATTTGCTTTTCAGCAACCTACTTTTATACAACTATCAGTCAGAGTTGGCATATCATTGATGACCAAGTGCTTTAATCCATTACAGCTGCTTGCAAGATCCTTGAAGCCTTGAACTGAAATCTAAATTAAAAAAAAAGCAAGAATGTTAATTATTGAATGAACACATTATCATAACATTTAATGAAACTTTAAGACTCCAGTAAAAAAGGATAACTTAGACTGGTCTAATAAATAAAGGCTGAATCTACAAAAATGTACAAAATGGGAGAATAGAAAAAGAATACTCACATTTGTTTCCTTTTATTAAAAAAAAAGTCATCCTTTCTTCGGAAATACTGATATAAACAGATATAATTCTCATTTATGGAGGATTATATATGTATAAATAAAATAAGTTCCCAAAGTTGTAAAAATGAACCCAAACTTCTGGTACACCCTGTATCATAATGCTCACTTTTGTGTGTACGTGTGTACATGTATATGTAAATACACACATATATGTATATATATATATTTTCACAAGTGTATAGTTAGCATTTTTTAGACTTTCATGATATTAAAATGATATGTCAAAATAGAGAATTAAAAAATCAAAATAATAACAAGGAAATCACTTCATTCATTCACTGAATAGATTTGCTAAGCAACATCCAATCTCAAAACACCTATCTTAATTAAAATATTATTTTGAAAGTATGCCCTTTTTATAGGGAAAAAATCAAATGACTGACTATGGCCACAGCAAAATTTATTTATCATTCCTTATTTCTTCTGAAGAATCAATTGCTACCACATTATCAAACATTTTGCCATCTCTATCCCAAGAATCTATTTTAAATCAAAGAGTCAATTCTCTTTTATTGGGACCTTAGGCTAAGGTGTTTCTAGCTTTAATTGAAAACATGGCCATTGGGCCAAAATAAAAAGATGTGTCCAAGTACAGAGAGATTAAGTGAATGACTTGTCAATGGTCACATAGCTGGTAAATGTCTGAAATGGGACTCAAACACAGTTTTCTCCTGAATCAAAATTCAATAATCTTTCCATTATACAACTCTGCCTGACCCCTTGTCCAATATGAGAGTAACAGTTCAATCAATGAAATTTCAATTGTTGAGCATCTGACTACAGTGAAGGGGGAACCAAGATCATCCTCTTGCCATAGGCAACTCACTCAGCAAACAGAAAAAATAGAGTCCACCAACATCAGAGGCAAAGGAGGTTCTCCACACTATATGATTTCTCAGTCCTTTGATACTGCAAACTTTGTAATTAGCAAAGAAAAACACCAAGTTTTGAACAGACCACTGAGGAAAACTGAAGGAGATTTATTCCTATACTCTTGAATATTAAGAGATCATTTAATCTTCCAAAAAATACAATGGAGGGGCAGCTAGGTGGTGCAGTGGATAGAGCACCACCTGGACTCAGGAGGACACAATAATTACCCAACTGTGTGACCTTGGGCAAGTCACTTAACCCCATTGCCTTGCAAAAAAATACCTAAAAAAATACAATGGAATCTCAGGGCTGTTGCTTTATATCTTAACAAAGATTTCTATAGAGAAATGAAATTTCTGAACTGCAAATCAATCTGTCTGTCTCTCTGTCTCTCTCTCTCTGACTCTCTCTGCTCTCTCTCTATATGTATACAAATATACATTTTTACATATATATGTAAATTTTCTCATTTTTACAAATGATGGGTTTGGGTTAGATGGCTTCTAAGGTGTCTATGAACTCCAATTCTAGGATTTTACGAAATGAACTTAGTTCCAGAATCTATTTGGAGGTGGTTCCTGTAGTATAGTGGTCATTACATTCAATTTACATGCAAAAGGGTCCCTGGTTCTTAACCAGACAGAAACATGTCTCTTATGTCTTTCTTTTCTTTGAGATATGTATTGACAAAATGGATAAAGCTCTAGGTCTAGATTCAAGAAGTCACATTCACATTTCATTATGTAACCCTGAGCAAGTCACTTACCTTCTGTTTGCCTCAATTTCTTCAGCTGTAAAACCTGGTTTAATAACAGTACCTCATAGAGTTTTATAAAGTGCTTAACATAGTGGGAAACTTATAAATGCTTATTTCTTTCTCCTCATTCTTCCTTTATTTTTCCTTCTGGACTTGTCCAGGACTAGAACTAGAGATGGGATTTGTCACTAACTTTGACTGAGTCTTCCTCAAGGTGGATGTTCCCTAAGGGTTGGTCCTCTTCCCTTTGTCCATCTCCTTCACTTCAGTGGTTTCCATTCCCACCCACATGCAGATGACTTTTCAATCTCTCTCTCCATCTTTGCCCTCTCTATTGGCATTTTCAGTTTTCAGGACATCCCCATGTATATCACTAGCCCCCAATCAGTTTTCTTGGTGAAGAAAATGGGGGGAGGTGGGGAGACATACACCACTTCATATTTATCTTTAGAGTATATACAAGGCAAATGACAGAACCAGCAAACCCAAAGGTCCTTACAACCTGAAAATCTGAAAATGTCATATTTATTTATTTCACTGCAGACTTGACCTAAGACTATAAAAACATGACAGAATTAATAATTATGGATATTAGCAATAGGATGGAATGTATCTATTCATGTCAAGACTTGTTAATCTAGGAACTGTTCAACTATTTGGGTAGATATATTTTATATGTGTATATACATACATATATCTAAATCATCTTTTACTGGGGACCAATATTTTGGTACTGGTGAGCCTTTTCTCACTTCCACTAAACCTTAAAGAAAGAAGTATACCAATATGAAGTATAATATCCAAGCAATTCCCTTGGATACATTCTACAGGAATGCCATCCATATCCCCATCCAACAAATGTCATTTCCTGATAATACTCATATAAACCTTCTCATTTAACAGAGTAGGTAGAAGGAGCTGCTATAAATGAGGTACAGGAGAGAGTTGAATTTGAAGATATAATATATTGTAAAAATGGAGTCAATGGGTGAAAGGGAAATGTACTGAGAGTAAGAGAAAGGAGAGGTAGAATAGGCTGAGATAGTTCATTTCCCATAAACTATTAATATAATCTTAGTACTTTTCTGACTTCACTTAATAATCAGCTTTCTGGTGGTTCTGAACTGACAAACCAACTTTCAAACCATGTTCAACCAGGTAAGTCTTTTAAGGTCACTAATGAACTTATCACCAAATCCAAGAGATTTTTTTAAGTGCTCATTCTTCCTAACCTCTTTGCAAGACCTGACAGTACTGGCCACTAATTTCTTTTTGATGCTAGATTTCTCTCCATATTTCTCTAATCATTCTTTTGTCTTTGTTCTATTTTTTCTGCCACCCCTTAAGTAAAGGCATCTGCCAACAGTCTGTCCTCAACTCACTTTTTTCTCTCTCTATACAATGGATATCTCATCCATTTTATCTATCCCTACAACTTTTATGATCCCTTCAATGATAATGCTTCCAAATATCTGCTTCCAGACTTTCCATCTTCCTAGATCTCCAAATCCATGTTTCTAACTTTCCACAATCTATATCCAACTGGAGATCCTGCCAATACCTCAATTTCAACCTGTCTAAAAGTGGGCTTGCTATTTTCTCCCAAAACTGGCCCTTCTTTCCAACTTCCCTTGTTCTATTAATGGAATCATTATCTTCCCAGCTATCTAATCTAGAAACTTAAGTGTGAAATTTGATTCATATCTTTCCTTCAGTATGAATCTTACCCAGCATGGTTGTCCTCTTCATCCTCCCCCTCAAATAAATTTGTATCAAGCATCAGAATTCCTAGTAATGATTCTTCTGGCCCTATTCTATTCTATTCTATTCTATTCTATTCTATTCTATTCTATTCTATTCTATTCTATTCTATTCTATTCTATTCTGGCCCAGGAATACTACTAAAGACTTCTTTTCTGGTCTCTCCCCCCTCAAATAATCCTAAACTTTAGGATAGTAAACTGCCTTATTCACATCTTTTCTCCTCAGAAATATTATGAACTTAATAAAGAAGAATATTTCATAGTGCATACTGCCTAATCATGTACAAATTTTTAAGAAATAATATGAGTTGAGCCCAGCAAACTCATTTTATTGATAACCTTGACCTCCATTTGTTTTATCTTCTTTTCTTGCTCTTTCCAGCCTGACGTCCTGGCATTTTGTATTCATTTAAGCCTTGTTTCTATCTGCCTAATTTACAAATTACCTCAAATCCTCTTTTACTGACGCCATTGGCATAACAACCCTATCTATCTGGTTTGAACTACTGGCTTCATACTTTAAGCACTGATTGATTTTCTCAACTCCTTTTCAGAATCAGATTGCTTAGACCCTCTCTCTTGTATAATGCAAGGGGATAGTTCTCTAAACTTAACCCTTACCTGATTAATATCAGTTACCAGAATATGGCAGAATCCTTAATAAAAGAATGAGTAATTTGGATTGGATCATTACATACATAGTGATTTTAAAGGAAAATGCATGCAAATCTGCCTTTGCGAATACTTCTAAGTAACTGTTTCTCTCTATTTTAAGATTTTAAATCTTCTCTTTTTTCTTCTTTTTTACAAATTATATCATTGCATTCAATCATATCTACCACAAAGCATCAAAAATTTATAAAAATTTATTACCTCTTGTGCTCTCTCTGAACCATGTAAAAACATGGTTTCTTGAGCAAGAGAAAAAAATGATACCAACAAAATGCATCAACTGACTGACTCCTTTCCACACAGCCAAAGTCTTTGTGCTATCATCCAATAAGATTAGTGTCCAGAAAAAAACTGAACTTTTAGAAACTGCTTTTAAGCTTATTCCTGGCAGTTGTTATTTGTTTCCTTGTGCAGTTTATATTATTATAGCCAAAAGATGTTTGGTCAGTGTTTTCTGCCTACAGTATTGCTGCCAAAACTCTTAGGTCAAAATGAAATGTCTCTAAGCAACTATTAGTGGTCCTTGGTCTTCAATGAAATTGCAGAGACCCTATGTTCAAGGTTTCAAAATTCCTTTTAGGTAAAGACAGCAAAATGGAATTGACTAGAATTTTAATTCTATAGTTTTATCTCAGATACTTCAAATACCAATAATCTTAATTTTTACTTGACAGACATATGGAGTTTAATCTCATTTGAATCCTAACCTGATCCTGTACTGAAACCAAATTTTGCTACTGGGCATTGTTAATAATAGAGTTCTCATTGATTTGGTTGATGATGAAAATAAAGGCTTAACAACTACAAAAAAACAAAGTGGTTGGCTATTGCTATACAGAGAAGAAAATACAATGGATAAAATAAGACTGTGACTGTTTCAATACAACTCATCAACATTTCAGCAAAATAAATAAAAATTTATCTAATAATAATATCAAAACTATATGTAATATATCATCATTCACAACTGTTCAACTTTTAAGATAACAAACTCCTAAAATCTACTCTGGTAACAGTCCCTTGACTCATCTTTCCAATAGCTTAGTTCCTTTTCAATATGGTCTTCAGCAACATGACTTTTTTTTCAACTCCTTCCTCTTCTAGTTTATCATGGCCTCCTTTGCTTTCCCTCAGGTTTTTAAAATTTTTAATAATGCACTTTCCCATCCCTTGAATCTCCAATCCCCCCATCTCTGCTAATTCCCAACCTTGGGCAAATTTGAACATCTTCTTTCCTATTCCTTAGCCACTAAATACTGCTAGAAGAACCCAAAAAACCCACACTGATTGGATCCACTACAAACTTTATCTCACTTCAAATGCAAAGCAGAATTTTCATTCAATTCTAATTGACTCCATATCACAGTGGTTTTCTCCAAGATGCTTTCCCCAGTACCTCCAAATGGAAGTGATCCCTTTATTCCTAAATCTTTAATGCTTCTGTTTAATGCTTATTTAATTATTTGTTTTAAAAGACTGTCCTTAAAAAGTAACACATTAAAGAACTAAACCTCTTTACCATACAGAGGTATGGTAAAGTACTCTACTCATGGATAATGCTACTATTTCCTCCTGAGTCTCAACCACTCTTTTCCCTATTCCTAACCTTTAAAAAAAATCATCTGAGCAATATAGTTGTAAACGCTTATCTTGAATGAATATACCTACCTTAATTCTAGTGTCTTGTCTCTCTTGATTATCTCCAATTTTTCCTGTATATAGTTTGTTAGTACATAATTGTTTATATCTTATCTCCCCCAATAGTCTGAAGCTCCTTGAGTGCAGGGATTGCCTTTTGTCTTTCTTTGTATCCTCAACAGTTAGCACAGTGTTTGGCATATTATAGATATTTAATAAATGTTTATTGACTGACTGTCAGAACCCAAGAAGGCTGAGACTCTCACCTTCTTCTTCTCCCTTCATTTAGCACTACCTCCCTCCCTCTCAGAAAGAGCATCTGAAAACTCCCACAGAAGAGGGATGGTGGGGAAGCTCTCCCCTCCAGTCTAGATCTTCCCAGTATGGGAAGAAATACAGCTACCTGGATCCACATTATGGCCATCTTAAGATTTAACGGCGAGGGGGGTGGGGTTCATCCCTAAGAAGCCAGAAAATAACACTTATTCATTAATAAACTCCTGGGGAATAGAGACCATCTTTTGTACCATTTCTGTTTATCTTATAAGTGCTTTTTTGCATAGTAGGCATTGGATGAATTTTTGCCAGATGAATATAACAAATTATATTATGATAAATACTTTTTAAAATTCTTTTCTTGACTCTCATGTTAAAATTTGTAATATATTCCCTAAAAGCATAGAAACACCAAATATTTCTTTAAAAGAACAAAAAATTTCCATTTCTCAACATTAAGTGTGGATCTAATTATATAATATAAAGATATATGCCAAAGGAATCCAAATGCCAATTTTTTTGAATTTTCTGCAAAATTACTCAGAGGTACATGTCTACATAAAACAGATTGACTTTTTTCAGCTTTATATTTCTTTAATATGTTTATAAACTTGTTCTTTTCTCAATCCTGACCTCCAAGTTACTACCTCACTTCATATAAAATAAACTGAGTTTTTCATTTTTAGCAACTTAGAACTATTGTGGTTATCTTTTTTTTTCTTTGTACCCATAAAAATCTTAGTTTAAATTTAATGGATATTAGTTCTACTATTAGAATATAAGATATAATCAGTTAACCTAAGGAAGATAACCTAAAAATTTGCTAAATTCTTTGTATATCACTGCTGAACATAAGTAATACAAAAGAAGGGAATAAATTTAAGTGAAGCATTAAAATGAATTTTAAAACATTTTTTTCAGGAATAGGAAACATGATTATAATCCCTGGGGTCATTATTTTGTCATCTGATTCTTCAAGATATGTAAAACACTACCAGATGTTAAAGTTTGGGGGTTTTGTGTTTTTGGTTTTTTGGTTTTTTGTTTTTTACTGCTTACTGTTTTTACTGCTTTACTGCTTTTATACCAATTTTGAAATAATATTTTTATTAAAAATATTATGCCAATCTTAAATAGTATGTTGTTGGTATCATCCTTTGCCATTGTTACTTTATTAACTTCCATGGAGTTCTAAAATTAAATTAATTTTAATTGTAAACTAATAATTCAATGTAACTTAACTTTTATCATGAACCTGATAGGAATAGGCTCTGAGGATATAAAGCGAGAAATGATAGAATTCTCAATCTCAAGAATCTGGAATGGAATTGTGGAAGGGGAAGACATATACACAAATAAGGGAGGTTGTAATAAATACAAGGCAGAATTCCAAGCAAATTGTTTGAAGAAATTTGATGAAAAGTGGTCACATTTAGATTGGGTAATTAAGGAATGTACGAGTGGAATTTTGATGGGAATGTAAGGAGTTCAAAAGACAATAGATGTGGAGAAGCATCTGACAAAATGGCCTGAAAAATAAAGCTCATTTAATAAGAAGGAAGAATGAGATGAAGGAGGAATAATCAATCAATACGCCTTTATTAAGTTTCTAAAAGGGGGGAATGAAGAGACAAAAGAGAAAAGGAAAAACAAAGATTATAGTACATATAGAATGTGTAGAAGATGAAAGAGAAGATTCAATTACCTCCTTCTTTCACCCAAACCATCATTCTAATTCTCTTCTCCCTTGATAACAGTTTTCCTCACAACCCTAAGAGGTCAGAATTATCATAATTATCAGAAATAGATATTATTATCATCTCCATTGTATCAAATCAGAAAACAACTAAGATTCAAAGTCACAACTTGAATCCAGGCCCCTGAGTCCCCACCCTGCATTCTTTTTTTTTAAACCAAAAATATACTTCTAAAATCCTAGGAAGAAAGTATTAGGGTAATTATGTTGTGATTATCTATGGCCTCAGGTTTCTCTAAGTATTATATTCCAGGAACTAGCAATAGAAGAACACTTCTTATCTAAGTACCTTCTATTTCATTCCTTAGGATCATAGGTTCATTGATCTAAAACTTGAAAGAAGCTTTGAATCCAAGAACCTGTTCACTTCATAGATGAAGAAAATGAAGCCAAGAAAAGTGAAATAACTTCGCCCAAGTCACAGAGGTAGAATGTCTGAGTAGGTTTCAAATACAAACAACCTGGCTCCAGGTCTTAGTACTACAAAGGAACATTGTCAAAATCCCTGAAAAAGACTAGAATGACATGCAAGGATAAATAAATAATAAAGGGTGTTTGAGTGATCATTGTTCTATAATTGTATAAATAAAATTTTCCAACAAGGACATTGGTTCTTGGCATCTGGTATTGGTTCTTTAATATCTCAGAAATGGGAGATGGACCATTCAATGGAAGATAAAAGTCAAGAGATAAAAAATGAAAGAGTTTGAAGGAGTATGACCTGGTTGTAGCTGGGTGAACCAGAAAGCTAGTAGCTTCTGTGGGACCAAGGGTATGGAGTAAGTAATCTCCCATACCTGTGAAAAGAGAATGAGAATGTTATTACTATCCTGTAGAACCACAGCAATCAAGGCTACATGAGGAAGCAATGTGAGGAGCAAAGAGTTCTAGAACTCTGTAAGGCACACCCCAAAAGCTATCAACAGCTTCCCAAACTGCTTGATCCATTTAATTCCCTCTTATCTTATTTTTGAAGAAAAAAAGACTTTATAAAGACAACACAACTGTCTATCTTCCCCTTTCCAGGGTAGCAGATGTGCAAAGGAGAAAGCAGATTCTAGTCTATGGGTAGATGAGTACACAGCAAGATCTTAATGCTGTGTACTTGATTGCATAATTCCTCTTTCACTTTTCACAAGCAGCCATATCCCACTGCTTTATGCATTGAGGGAAGGGCAGACAAGGAATAGGAATACTATAGGCAATGATGACATTTTAATTGAATTTCAAAAGGTGAAAATGTGGATAAATTTGATTCCAAGTAGAGTGATTTCCAATTAAAGCAAATATGTGTGTGTGTGTGTGTGTGTGTGTGTATGTAAGAGAGGAAAGAATATGCACTAGTAGAGAACCAGTAGCCCAAGTTGGTCAGAACATAGAACCCCATAAAGGAGGGTAATATAAAATAAGACAACAAAGTTCAATAACAGTCAGATTGTAGAGAGCTTTGAATTATAAGAGAAGGTATTTTCCCTTTATTTTATAAATAGTGTGAATCAGTGATGGTTTTTCAGCAGAAGAATGGCATGATCATTATTAGTATTATTACATACTTACAATAGTAATGTTTTAACAAGAACCCAAATTTCATTACTTTTTTGTCCAGATTTTTTCCCACTACACCAGATTTCAGAACTTTATTTGGGATGGGAGAAGGATTAGAGTCTTTATTCTCCTTGATTTTAAATGAGGCACATGATGCCTTTGCAAATCCTGATAGAACTAAATCCAGGATTGTTGCCTCAAAGAGAGAGAGAGATAAAAGGTAAATCTTGATTTGACTGTTGTCCACAAATCTTTTTAAATTATTTTAATTTAAGGCATGGATGGTTTGTTCAAAAGCCTTGAAGTTCACTGATTAATAAAGATTCTCAGTACCAATCACTGTTGTTTCAGGAATATAATTTACATTATTTTATATCAGTTTGAAAACCTAGTTAAGTTCTAGTTTAATATGTTTTTATGTTTTTATTTTAGCTATTATTTATTTTTATTATAATATTTAGCTATTAGTTTAATTATTTAGCAATTATTTAGTAATATATTTAGATATTAGATTAATTATTTAGTAATATAAGCTTAGATTTTTTTTAAACAAAAAAAGGCAGCCTGTGTGTACTAAGAGATTACTCACTGAAAAATTCTAAGGATCTACTTGACTTCAAAAGTAAAAGACTAAGCCTTGGAAGAGAAACTTGAAATCAAAATTAAAGATTTATTTTAGATTTGGAAAAAAGGAATCACAGGATTCACATGGAAGGCAGACAAGGATAAAAAATCACACATATATAATATACATACATACAATCTCTCTCTTTAAACAGCTGAATGAAAGAATATTTATTTCCTGCTAGGAAATAGAAAAAGAATGGGCAATTAGATAACAAGAATCCCTAATTCCACTAACTGAAAGAAAGTCCATGGAATCTCAAAAACAGGAGATCTTAACTTTTTATTTGTCAAAAATACCTTTAACAGTCAGGAAAAACCTATGGGCACTCTCAGAATGCTGTTTAATGCCGACATTCATAATTAAAAGAAATGTTAAATTTCAATGAGAAATAGTGAAAATTAAGATGTATTTTTTCCCATCAGTGTTTATAGACATGCTTACATCTATCCAAGGGCCCCACTAAAGAACCCCTGCACTATAGATGGCTGTCCATTGTTCCCTGTCAAAGATGGAAGCAGAATCTGATGTTTTGTTTGGTATATATCTATGAAATAGTAACTCTGACCTTCTAATATACCAAAGCCTATGTTAAATGACTATTATCCCTCTGAATGGTCATTTGGGGGAGCTCTATACTTCTTTGGCAAATAGGTGACTCAATAGATAAAGTGGAGGGTCTGGAGTCAGGAAGACTTGAATTCAAATCCAACCACAGATATATACCAGCTGAGCAAATCATTTAAAAACTGTTTGACTCAATTTCATCATTTGCAAAATGAGCTGAAAAAGGAAATGGCAAACCACTTCAGTATCTTTGCCAAAAAAAAAAAAATCCCCAAAGGATGACTGAAATGATCAAACAACAATACTTCTTATAATCCTGCAATTCACAAAACATTTCAGGACCTACCCTCAGAAACTTTGCAAATCATGCCAGAAGCCCAGTCTCATTGTTCTTGTCATGCAATTTTTTCTTCTTAAAAATTATGCCTTAAATAGCAATTATTCAACTTAATCATCATCTACCTTTACATAGATGAGGTATTGAATAAATTTGAGTTTTTTCCAAAATTAACATGTTTCTTCAATCAGGGAAGATAGCTTTCAAGATATTCATAGAAATATGCCTCAGCTTTGAAGACAAATTCCAAGAGAAAAACTTAAAAGTTATTGTAGACCAAGTGCATAACTTCTTACAGTTACTATATTGAAAAGGATACCAATCATTTGGATAGGTAAATGGAAAGATACTTTTAAATTTTTTTGTTAATTGTTAAAAAATAAACCTCCCTAATTTGTTACATCTCTTGTACATGGCAAAATGGATAGAGCACAGACCCACAATCAGAAAGATCTGTGTTTGAATTTGGACTGAGATGTTTCCTACTTGTATGAAGCTAAATAAGGGAGTAATAAGAGCATCTAACCCTAATGTACTATAAAAAGTAAGCAATGTGTTTTCCCAACACAAACAAAATGCAAAAATACTTTCAGAATATGTAGAATTATATTAACTCTCTTTATTTATAGTAGGAAGGGATCTTAAAAGTCTACTTAGTTCCTCCCTTCCATTTTACAGGTTTAGAGAGGATAAGAAACTTACTCAAAGTCATGTAACTAGAAGTGACAGTCAAGATAAGGACCAAAATTCTCTGGCTCCAAAAACCAGTATTCTTACCAATGAGCATAACTGCTTCTTGGTACTTTGTGATCCATTATTTTTATTTTTTCAGTCTTCATTCAAATAATTGATTAACATTTTTTTCTAAATACACTTTAAGGTTACTCTTCTTCCATTAGTATTAATTTACAAAAAAGTCTTAAATACATTTTTTGCATGTGGTAATGAAGTACAATATCAATGTTTGTGAAATTCCTGTATAGAAAGGGTCCCCCGACATCCTTCTGGGCCCTGAGGAATTCCTTAGAAATACAAATTTGGCCAGGTGCTTTTGGGTCTGAAAATAATAAGACTCAAGTACTTGACCTGGGAATCCAGGATATAACATAAAATTGTTTGAGGAATCACAAAGCACCCTCATCAGCCTAATTATCTTGCTGTATCTGTTAAATTACAGGACTGCCTCCCCCTTCCCCAGGTGTGGCTGGAACAATAAGATAGTAAATTCCTCGAACCTGTGGGAAGCTCATGAATATATTATTCCCCCCATCTCAGGAAATATGTTCAAACAAAGATCCTTTCTGTCTATACGGAACCCCATATTTGCATATGATAAGATGATCTTTGCTTCTGTATCCTGCCTGCTCTCAGTATTCCCCCCCCCCCAATGCTATTAAAATCCCTATCCCCTGAGCACTCGGGTACTGTCTGATTTGGGTATTCCATCCCTAGGTAGTCCCCGGAAATAAAGATCTCCACACTTATCAAACTCTGGTCTCCGTCTTGCTCTTTGGGTTCAACAGCAACCCTGGCAACTCCCACTCAGCTAGAAAGTGTAAGCCAACTGGACTTTGCTTTTGGGGGCTCAATCTAACACAATAAATAGAAATTCATCAGAAATTATCTGGTCACTGGGTGATGAATTTTTGTCAGGGACAACCAATAAAAGGCATAAAAATGCAAAATGGAATTCATCTTGGATGATTCGCTTCAGCTTTCATAGAAATGGAGGAAGAGTATTGGAAAAGAGGGCAGAGAATGCTAACAATTGCTATCTTTCCTAGACAGTTCACAAGCATGAGTTGGGATGAAAAATTTTATGGAGACCTGGAGACCCTTATCATCAGTACACCAAAAGAAGATAGGCTTATAATTCTGGGTGATTTTAATGCTAAAATAGGCTCAGATTACAGATATGGCAGGGAGACCTTAGGAGGAATAGCATTAGAAACAGCAATGGTCACCTACTAATGAAGACTTGTGCATCTCATGACTTTCTCACAAAAGATCTTCCATTTATCTAAACACAATAAAACTTCCTGGATGCAACTTCATAGCAAACACTGGCATCTATTAGACTGTGTGACTGTAAAGGCAATGTGTGGTGCAGAGTGCTGGACTGATCACAGATTCATCCTCTCTAATCTAAATATTCACATTCAACCAAAGTGGTGGCCCCAAGGCAAAATGAATACTAGAAGAATTATTGTCAAGAGATTAGAGGTCTCTCTGAGCAGGAACAGTTTGTTGCTAACTTGGAGGGAAAACCGAGCCAACATACAGTTGGCAACAGTAGAGCAGAAAAAGAGTGGGCACTGCATTTGCTCATCTGAGCCAGAACACTCACAAACACCAAGACTGGTTTGATAAAAATGATGGGAAAATTCAGAAGCTGCTAAATGAAAAACGAGGACTCCACAGGGTTTACCAGGGTTCATCCATTTCTAATAAGGCAGCATTTAGTTCCACTAAAAATAAAGTACAAGCGAAGCTTAGAGAGATGCAGGACTCTTGGCTCAGTAATAAGGCAGATGAAATTTAATTTTATGCAGACAGGAACAAACTAAAATGTTTTTATGATGCCCTGAAGGCTATTTATGAGCCAAAAACAGATGTTGCATCTCAACTACTCAGTGCTGATGGATCCACATTAATTAGTAAAAGTGACATGAACCTAGATAGATGCGCTAAACACTTCAGTGTTCTTAACAAACCATTATCAATCAATGCAGAAGTCATTGACCATTTACCTCAATTTGAAGTCTATCAGTCCAAACTGAATTTCCAACTGAAGAAGAAGTTGTGAAAGTCATTAGGCTCCTGGCAAAGTAGCTGGTGCTGATTCTATTCCAGCTGAGATCTGCAAGGTGGGGATCCATGCACTTCCAAAAGCTGACTGAAATTTTCCAAGTTATATGGCATGAAGAAGTTATCCCCCAAGAATTCTAGAATGCTTCCATTATCTATCTCTGTAAAGGTAAAGGGAATAGATTGTCCTGTGACAATCACAGGAGTATTTCTCTTTTAGTCATTGCTAGTAAGATTCTTGCCAGAGTCATTATCAATAGGCTAATTCTTCACTGGAAGGTGGTCACCTCCCTGAGAGCCAGTGAGGCTTTAGAAAGAGTTGAGGAACAATTGATAGGGTATTTTCTGCTCAACAGCTCCAGGAAAAATGCCAGAAACAGAAGTCTGTATACAATATTTGTAGATCTGACCAAGGTCATGAGGAAACATAGGTTTGGAAACCTATGTCAAAATTTGATTACCTGGAGAAGTTCATCAGTATTGTACATGCCCAGGTCCTAGATAGTGGATGATGCTCTCGAGATTTCCCAGTCACCAATGGAGTGAAACAAGGATGTGTCCTTGCTCCTATGATGTTTTCAATCTTCTTATCAAACATCTTCCCTGAGGCTGAATGAGGTCTCAAGGTCAGCTACCACACTGATGGCAAATTCTTCAACTTGAAAAGGCTACAGGCCAAGACCAAAGGAGTGTTGGTGCATGCTCTTCTGTTTGCAGATGTCTGTGCACTCAACACAGCCTCTTAAGCTGAAATGCAGCAAAGCATGGATTGACTCTCTGCTGCTTGTGCTCATTTTGGTCTAACAATTAACACCAAGAAAATACAGATGCTCCATCAGCCAACACCACACCAGCCATATGTGGAACTGTCAATTACAGCAAATGGAGAAGTGTTCAAGTACCGTGGACAAGTTCACTTACCTTGGCAGTGTCCTTTCCAAGTAGGCACACATTGACAATGAGATTGACACATGCATTGTCAGAGCTAGCTCAGTATTTGGGAGGCTCCAAAGAATATGTGGGAGAGAAGAGATAAGATTGACTACCACACTGAAGGTCTATAGAACCATTATGCTGACCTCATTATTGTATGCCTGTGAAACCCAGTCTACTAGTGCCATGTCAGGAAACTGAATCTCTTCCATTTAAATTGTCCTAGGAAGAGTCTGAAGATCACCTAGTAGGAGAAGGTACCAGACACTGAGGTCCTTTCTTGAGCTAAACTACCTAGCATTCCAATATTATTACAGAGAGTACAACTACAATGGACTAAACATGTTTATAATGCCAGATGCAAGCCTGCTCAAAAAACTATTTTATGGAGAACTCACACAGGGAAAGAGCTCACAAAGGGGTCAGAAGAAGCAATATCCAGATATACTGAAGGTCTCATTGAAGAACTTTAGAATTGGACAGCATGAGAGACACTGGCACAGGACCACCCAGCATGGCGTGCCCTCATCAGTGAGGGTGCTGCACTTTATAAGGCAGGGTGAATTGTAGCAGCTCAAAAGAAATGTGACATTCATTAGAGTACCTACCCCAGATGTTTACATAGACTATTTGTGCCCAACTTGTGGTAGAGCATTCCAAGCTTGTATTGGTCTGATCAGTCACAATCAGACACACTGTAGTTTATCTCAAACATAGTGATGGCATTTTGATCTTCTTTGAAAATGAAGGACAACAATCAACCAAGCTAATCTATACCTTGATGTCTGGTGATTTTAAGGCCAGGTTGGACCCTGGGGCAAACGAAGGCAAAGGATAATATGGCAAAAAATATTTTTGGAAAAAAGTGATTCAAGATCAAGAATAAAAGAGAACAAAGCTTTATGGAATTGAGAGACTCATTTTTATTTTTTCTTCAAAAAGAAAGCTCAAAGATTTTTGGAATATTGAACAGTAAAGAGCATCACCAAAAAATGAAAATAGAATATCTTAATATATAAAAAATCATAAATCTGGAATGAGAAAGGACCTCAGAAATTATATAGCCCATCTCTCATTACAAATCAAGAAACTGAAGTCCAGGGAAGCCTATGCTCACACAGGTATACATATTAGAACATAATTTGAGCCTTGGTCCTCTTGATTCCCAAGAAAGTATTATTTTCACTGTACCATATTCCCTCTAATGTTGGTTACTATCTTGGGAACAATATTAGATTTAGTTTTCTAGGTAAGCCATTTGAGAAATAGCTAGAGAAAACACCACAATAGATTTCAAATTGTACCAAAAAGTATAAAGATGAGAGGAATTACATGGTATAGTGGGGAAGACATTAGATTTGAAATTAGAAAAACTGATCTCTACCAGTTAAAATAGCACTCAAATGAATTGAATTTAAATAACCTTGACCTATCTCTTACTACTAAAAGAAGTTAATGACTGAAGCACTTTCAGCAGCATCTTAAAAATCTTGGACAACAGGAAAAGAACTGCAGAACTAGAAAAGGGCACGTGGTATTCCTGTTAAAAAGAGCAAGAGAATAAAGCCAACAAATTATGAGATAATGATTATGACACTGATACCTGGAGAAAATCTAGAATATATAAACAAAAACAAAGTGAACAGTTAGAATATGAATATAACTAGCATGAGGACTTACATGGCTTCATGAAAATCAAAAACAAGTCATGCTTTAAACTTAGTTTGTTTTTTGATTAGAATGCTAGAGATCAAGATATTGCTACAATCATAGCTTACCTAGTTATTTTTCTTTTTTTAGCAAAGAATTTAATTAATTATTTTATGCTAATCTTTTGGAAAAGATGGGGTGATATAGTTCTATTAGATAGATTTGGAATGAGTTGAATAGTCAAATACAAACAGTTGTTATTGGTTCCATGTTATTCCAGAAGAACATCAATAGAGTCACTTAGAGATATACACTTAAGTCTTCTGTTGTTTCACATATTTGCCAATACCGTGAATAATGATATAATTTGCTTAACAACTTTGCAGATGACAAAAAGTTAGAAGGGATGGATAAACTAACATTCTGGATTTCAAAAACAGAATCCAAGAAGAAGAAAATTGGGTTTCATTTATTGAGATGAAATTTAATAGGGATCAAGTCCCACACCTAGAATTCAAAAAATTAACTTCATAAATACAAGAATAGGGAGGCAAGGCTGGACAGCAGTTCATCTAGAAAAGGTCTAGATATTTTTGTGGTTTGCAAGGATAATGTGAGTCAACAATGTGATATGGTGGCCAAAAAAACTGATGTGATCTCAAGCTGCAATTAAGGGAATAACTTCCAGGAAAAGGAAAGGGATAAATTCCCAGTGAACTCTGCCTCAATCAGGTCACATTTAGAGTATTGTGTTCAGTTATGGGCATCACACATTTTGGAAAAGATGCTTATAAGCTGGAGAGTAGCCAGAGGGGGGCAACCCAAAAGATGAAGAACCTTATATGAACTTAAGGTTCCTGTGGTTTGCAAGGATGTGAGTCAACAATGTGATATGGTGGCCAAAAAAAATGAGGTGATCTCAAGCTGCAATTAAGGAAATAACTTCCAGGAGAAACTGGCTAAGGAAGGCTCAAGGACAGGGGTTATTAACCTGGGGTCTATGGACTGTTAAAGAAAATGATAACTGCATTTCGGTATAAATGGATTCCTTTCTAGTCCTATTTAAAAATATTCTAAGAAAAGATCCACAATTTTCACCAAATTACCGAAAGGGTCCAGATCATAATAAGAGTTGAGAATTCCTAATTTACAGGTAACCCAATAGCTGTTTTCAAGAATACAGAGGGATTATTATGTAAAAAAGGGACTAACCTTGTTCTGTTTGGATACAAAAGGGCAGAGACAAGAACAAAGGGTAAAAATTACAAGGGAGCAAATGTCAGGAAAAAATTTTTCATAGTCCAAACTATATACAAGTGGAACAGACTTCTGTAGAATGTGGCATATTACCTCTCACTGGACATCTTGGAGCAAAGAAAGGTAAGGTAATTTTTTAAGCAAAAGGCTGGCCAGGTATATTGTACTAAAGATTATTTTTTGTTTTATGTATTGGATGAGGTGACAAATTACAACCCTTCCCTCTAAAATTCTTTAATTCTCTGAATATCACAATCAGTGAAATTGTATATCCATCTATATCTAAAAAAAGTGAATTTACTGAAATTTTATCCAGAGTAGGACAGAACAACATGCAATTTTATTAGATGTACTTTTTATTAATATTTTTATTCTCAAGTCTACTTAAAATCTTATGCCTCTGACAGGTATGACAATATTTTTGAGCCTTACTTTCTTGTGTTAGATATCACAATTATAAAATGCAAAAAAGGTTTTATTTACTAAGATTCAAATTTTTAATAAAAAAATAAAATGAAAGATTTTGAGAACCTTAACAATTGGTAAATCACTGATTCCAACATTTTGTTCATTCTTATAAGTCATTTAAATGTGCCTAAGATAAATCAAAGATTTATTTGAAATTTGAAAGATACAGGAAAGATAAAAAAGAATTTTTTCATATTATATATATATATAATCATTTATTGACTTTATAAAATTATAAATCCAAGTAGAAATAGGTCAAAACTAAGTAAAAGCTTCTACAGACCCTGCTCTAGCATCTCATAGTGGCAAGGAAGTGAGTTTCCTGACCCTGAGATCCCAAAGATTATGCCAACAGAATATAGCAAGTCCCACTAAGCTGAGCAAGCTTCAATTTTATACATATTTTAAAAACCTACCATTTGTCTGTAAGCTGTGTGTGCATGCTCTTGACTGAATGATAATACTAGACATGTGATTTATACTTATCTGCATCTATTAAACAACCAAACAATAGCTTAAGAAAGATAATTTTTAAAAGATTCTTGTCCATGAGCAGTTCAATTTCATTTATTTTAAGTCAAATATTAACTGTTCAAATGTCCCCAGTATTTACTGAATGTGTTAATAGCTCTATTCTTGCTTCATTTAGTTGCTTGATTACATTTATTCTGTTAACAGCAAGGTTGATTATACTCTATTATCTGCCCTGATTTGATTACATAAGCAGTATTATGTTTGGATGTGGGTGACATATTTCCCAAAGAATTTTGCAAGTTAGAGCATATTCAGAGGAGGGGGACCAGCATGAGGAGGAAATATAAAAGTTCAAAGGTGAAAAGAACTGGGAATGTTTAGCAAAGATCTCAAGGGGACCTGATGGCTGTTTGTCATGTGGAGGAGACATGGACTTTATTCTTCTTATGGCAGAACTAGAAGAGATGGGTAGAAGCTGCAGAGTGACTGATTTATGAAGAAAAACTTTCTAACAATTGGACAGTTGGACTGAAAATGAGGTTAGCTGCCTCAAGAAATTGTGAGTTCCCCATGGCTGGAAGTCTTCAGAGTTTGAATGACCACTTGTCAGAGATATCATAAAAGGAATTTCTGAACAAGTGTCCATAGGACTAGGAGGCCTTGAATGGCTCAACACCAAGATGCTAGGATTCTATGATCCTGCATTATTCAGCACATTACAAAACATATTGTTGATTCCTGTTCACTATTTAAGCCAGTTCCCTTTGTGACCAGCAAGAACTGGCTGACCTGGCTACAAAATGAAATCATTTGCCAGAGCAAATCTTACTTACGCACATACTGATTGAACTCATGACCTTATTAGCCCTGTACTAAACAGCAAAAAAACAAAAAACAAAAAAAACCCATGTTTAGGTTAGAAGATACAAAAGGAACAAGTTTTCATGCCTTAAACTTTCCTCTAAAGCTGTTGAGTTGTAGTGATTTGATAGTATTCTTTTTTAAACTAATAAAACATGTCAAATCCTATCATAGAAAACTCCTAGCTATTATTTTAATTCATAATGGAACTCGGACTGAATGTTGGTTGAAATTTACAACCACTGAATGGAGGTTTGAAAATTTTTCTATTATGCAAGATTTTATTGAACTGTTTTTGTTATAATGGCATTGTATCCCAAAATACATCTTGAATGTATAATACCTTCCAAATTTTAATTGCCTATATAAATGTACAAATTTCTTATATGACACAATTCATATATAAATTAATAGATTTCTAACATGACACAATTCCAAAATAGATCTAGTGGCTCTCTCAGGAAATACTATGACCCATATCAGATTCCTAGGAGTAAGTAAATATTGGTAGGGAGAACAAATTAAAACTGGGTCTGGGATGGTTAGACTATATTTACTAATAACAAAGATTCTGAAGGAAGAACTAGGCTTTTCTGCAGGTATTTGCCCCAGGGAGAGTTCCCCATTTATTTATCTATTCCCAAATGGTTATCTTGGTACCAAATACCAAATATCTTTGGCAAAGGGCAACTTTGTTACTCTCCACCTAGAGGAAGGATATACAAGTTGAAGAACACTTTGTTAGCTAAGATAAGGATAAACAAATGAATGAAATACTTCTCAAAGATACAGGGCAAAATTTACCCCAAAGGGAGAAGAGGTCTTATTTATTGATAATTATATGTCTAGTATCTGAGGACAGTTAGGTGGTGTAGTGGATAGAGCTGGGTCTGGAGTCAGGAAGACTCATGTTCCTAAATTCAAATCCAGCTTCAGACACTTACTGTGTGACCCTGGGCAAGTCATTTACCCCTGTTTTCCTTAGTTTCCTCATCTGTAAAATGAGCTGGAGAAAGAAACAGCAAACCATTCCAGTATTTTTGTAAAGAAAACCCCCAAAGGGAGTCATGAAGAGTCAAACAAGACTGAAAAACAACCAAACAACAAAACTATATTGCCTAACTTGACAGTCTTTTGCATTCATAGTCACCATTTAGATGATTCCTGTTTGTCCTTTCCAGTGGCTTCCATATACACAATTTTAAAATTTCCTTTTCCAATTTCACAATCATTTCGTAAATATCTACTAAATGCATGTCAGTTTACAAGACCCACTAATAGAAATAGAAAAAACAAAAAGAAAAATCAAAAAACTGATAACCATCCCTGGTCTCAAGGAGCTAACATTCTACTTTTTTTTTTAAAGAACTCAAGTTCTAGCATGAAGTTCAATTTCTTTATATGTGATGTGCAAACTCCAAATTTACAATGGATTTTTTGGTGACATTTACTTTCTCCTTGAAGAATACCGTTGCATTGCATTTATAACTTTCCATATTATTTAGTCTCAGAGAACACATGTGTGAGTTATTTGACTTTTCAGGAAATCATGCAAGTTCTTTCACAGAGCTTTTAATTTTTTTGCATATAAAACTTTGCATGAAACTGTTTTCAAAACTCATGTTTTGGAATTCAAATTGCACTCCCCCAAAATTAGTCATTCTTTTCATCCAATAAGTTTGTAAATGTGATACTTAAATGGAAAGGAGCCAAAAGCCTATAGTAGTATTCCTGAGGAAAATCTAAGCAGCTGTGGCTGTGTAATTCAAAACCTCTGAAAAGTCTGCTGCAGTACTTGCCCTGCGTTATTTTAACATGAAGACTGGATGCAGACAGTTCTCCAAAGGATCCCCTTCCCCACCGCATGAAAAAAAGAAGTAAAAGACAAACCTGAGTACAACCTGAAAGGTCCAAATCGGTGATCTTGTGGCATCCTTTATTTAAACTCAGGTACAGTAAACCTTTCTCTGTGAAATTTCTGCAATAAGCCAAACTAAGTTTCTGTAAGTTGGGGAAAGATCTGAAAAGAAAAACCAGAGAAAGAATAGACAAGAGGAGGGAATGGTCACTATGGTTCGTTACAGAAATTATATTTAAGCTGTTTGCTTGCATTTTTCTTAGCATACTGTGACTGAGTCAGTATGATTGTTAACTGGACATCCTCTTTTGGGATGTTAAGCAATTTCATTTGGGCAGGGATTAGGTAGATCTAGAGAAGACGTCTTTCCATGCTAAAGAAACTAAGAATAGCAGTAAAATTTCAGAACTATTTGTCACTGGGGTTAGAGTTAGTAACAGATCAAAATCTCTCAAAGGAGACTAAATTAAGAGAATTAAATTAAGAGAACTAATTTTAAAAAGTCTAATGAGTATGTATGCATATTTTTGGAAAACTAGAATATTTTTAAAAACAAAATTGCAAGATGTGTTCTCTTGTCTTATTCTAGTTTTTATCTGTGGGAAATCAAAATTAGCATTCCAATAAGGTATTCAAAGAAAAATAAGTGTGCAAAAAACAAATATTCTTTAAAATTTCAGTTGATAAACTACCATTGCATTAGACTGCAATTACAAAGACTCATTTGACTTAAAAAGTATATTGGTAAAAAACAATTAAAAAATGAATCCAGAATCATAGTGGTGTTGGAGGTGGGAGACATTTAGAACAATTTCCTCCTTTCACATTTGGGAAAACTGAGGACCATAGGGACCATAGAAGACTTCTCAAGGTGACTCATCTAACTGGTGGCAGAAATGGAACTAGAACCAGATCTACTGGATCAGTTTCCATGGCTCTTTCCAAGCCGTAAGTAGTTATTAAAAAGGAATCTTAAAAGTTAGCTTTAAAGTGAAAAAAAATCTATTTTAAATGAATGTTTACCTTTTATAGTAACTATCAACCGTTTTCAGCACCAAACTTAGAAAAATGCTAATGTATTATGATTAAATGAGCTTAAAATAGTATACTGAAAATGATCTAAAGTGGATATGATAAAAATAAGAAAATACATCATATACTATGAATTCTGAAAATTGAAACAGAGAAGTTATAGCCATGCCACAATGACCAAAATGAAGGCTTCCAAAGAGATGAAATGTAATTAGAATGTGTCTATACTACAGTGCTCTTTGAGCTTTCAGTTTCAGGACAGTCTTTTGGCAATTTTTCCAAGCCAGCCCAAAACATTTCAAAAAAGTGCAAGAACTCCCACTACTGACAACTTTTAAGGAAGAGAAATAAGTCATTGTTATGGAAACTAATAACATGAGTTTGTAATTGACAACACTGCAGAGCAAAATTAAAGAACAAAAAAAAAGGAGGCTGGGGGAAATGGTTGTAAAAAAAATCCAGAAGACTTAATTTCATATTCAAGAAAAAGATAAAACACATACGTATTTAATCATTTTATTTCCTATAATTTGAAACACACATGTCTATGTGACACAGATTTCTCCACTCATGCTAAATTTTTTGGACAAAACATGATTTTTCTCTCTGCCTGCAGCTTGTATTCAAAACATATGATGAAACATTTTAGTAACTTTAATATTGTTCTGACTCAGATCAACAGCTCACTAAGGAGATGAGATAGTATTAGCAGAAACAATCCAAGCCACTCTCCCTGCTCAAAGCTGTTGATAAAAATCACTTCATCTTCTCTAATCCTGAAAGTGAGCTGGGATAATACAATTTTCTTCCACCTATACTCAGATTTTCAGACTAGTTAAACCTACAGAAGGATATCCAACAACAGGAAATATTAAGCAAATCAAATTCCAAGGAAATAATATAGGGCTTTTACAAAGACAGTAAGGGGATAGATAGCCAAGGAACACTTCAGTATTTTGCCCAACACTATTTCTTTGTTTCCATATTATGAGTCAAATCTACCTTTTCCAAGATGGAAATCTAATATGGTTAAAAGGTTGCACTTCCATAGACTGAATAATTACCAGCCTAATAAGACTATCAATAGCTTATCTTCATAATGGAAAACCATAAGTATTGAAAACCACAGTGTTTCAGTCCTCTTGAACATTTGTCTCTTTTATATATTTCCAGAGGAAATGATTGTTGGAAGTTTATAGTTCCTTATGGTGGAAAAAATATCAGTTGACAGTGAAATCTCACTTGGCAAATTTTAAGTACCACTGCTATGTTTCATTCTGAATTTTGGCACAGAAATATGTCCCCAGCTAAGCAAGATCTGATAACTCAGCTTTAAATGCTGAGACCATTCATATAATCTTATTTCTGACTTGTTTTGTTTATATTTATACTTTATATTTCTTTTCCCACTTACCTACTTTCTTTTGGAATTTTTAGCCTCTCATTTTAATATTATTAATTTTTTGCTTCTATCATATACAAAATGTTATCATTCTTTTGGAAACTTTGATGGGCATCTTGAAGTAAGATTTAAGGATTCTTAGCATACAAGGCAGCTACTACTGTAAGGAATGTGGAATTACATTTTTTTTTTTAGGTTTTTGCAAGGCAAACGGGGTTAAGTGGCTTGCCCAAGGCCACACAACTAGGTAATTATTGAGTGTCCGAGACCAGATTTGAACCCAGGTACTCCTGACTCTAGGGCTGGTGCTTTATCCACTACGCCACCTAGCTGCCCGTTGGAATTACATTTTTAAATGAAGTTTTACTTATCTGTGATCAGACTCAGTTTCTAATGTAATTCACAAAATGAAACATCTAAGAAAAATATAGGCAGTAGTTAGGCCTCTCACAGCCAATCTGCTCTTTGTAATAGTCAAATCAAATCATCTATTATTCATTCACTACTTTTATCATGAAGGAAATGAAATAGATAGAAAACTCCTTGTTTTTGTTTTGGTTTTAGATTTTTCAAGGCAATGGAGTTAAGTGGCTTGCCCAAGGCTTCATGGCTAGGTAATTATTAAGTGTCTGAGGTTGAATTTGAACTCAGGTCCTCCTGGCTTCAAGGCCAAGTGCTCTATCCACTACGCCACCTAGCCACCCCAAAAACTCCTTGTCAATGGGGAATTAATCATATACCTGCTAAGACAGAAACTGATACAAAAAAAACAACTAGCAAATGTAGAATACACAAGCTAAAATAAGTGTCATTGAGATAAGTAAAAGCTTAATGGGATTTAAGGTATGTAGGATTTGGATGGAATGAGTGCAATGCAAACAGGCAGATACTCCAGGTGAGAGCAGGGCAGAACAAGCTGTAAAAGATGTGTGGGTGACAATAAGAAAAGTACTCTGATGAACTCAGTGGAGGATTTATATAAGAAAATAGTATATGATAAGGTTGGATAGGCTTTGTGGAGTTTATGACGGGTCCTAAATACTAGACTGAACTAATCACTCAGGTGGTAGTGAGTAAGAGTAGATTCTTCATGGGAAACTGATGTGATGAAAACAGTGTTCAAGGTAGATTAATTTGATGTGAGTAAGATGAATTTAAGGGGAGAGGACTTGGTATCAGAGAGAGTAAATTAGGTATGAAGTGAAATGGACTCTGGTAGTGAAATTTAAGAGATGGATAAATTCAAGAGTCATTTCTAAGTAGATTGAGAAGACAGTCATTGACAAAATGCACAAAACAAAGAAAAAACATTCAGCAGTTTTTGGCCAAGATGATTGTGGAGAATATTAGTGCAGTTAAGAGAAAGGAAAATGAGAAAAGAAAGACTTCATAGAGGTAGAAGGTGTCAAATTAAGTACTGGATTTTATGAATTCAAGTGGAAAAGTCATAAATACAACTAAAAATATGAAGCTGAAGTTCTATATAAAGTTATCCACATAGAAGTAATGGTTTCTAACTGAGAAGATGGGAAAGGACTCAGGAAATAAATGAAGGATAATAATGCAAGTTTCCATTTATATGATGCTTTGAAATTTACATTTTACACATTTGATCTCATTTGATCCTCATTATAACCCTGTGTGAGAGTTGCTCTTTTTATCTTCATTAAACGGATGAGGGAGTTGAAGCTGAGAAAAGCCCAGCTACTTGCACAGGATCATAGAATCCTGCAAGAAGTGCCTGAATCTGGAGTCAAACTCAGATCTTCCTGAAAATGTGTCATTGTGCCACCTGCCTGCCTCAAGAGAAGGGACCTGAGGACACGGATGCTCATAGTTAAGGGAGTTAGCAGGGAATGTGATGGCGTGGTGAGAAAGAGAACCAGGAGAAGTTAGAATAAAGAGAAAGCTGGAAAGGCCAGTTTCCTAAAGGAGGGGATGATTCATCAAAGAGAGCAGAAGACGACTAAGTATAACATTTTACATGTAGCAGAAACTCAAATGTTTGCTGAATAAGCTGGAATCATTGATTTTGGGTAAGATGAGTGACAATGAAGGAAACTGATTAGACAAAAGTGTTACCAAGCCCTATGACACAGAATTCAAAACATAATTGAAAGTGACTCTAGTAAAGTGGGTAAAATGTCATACCAATAGGAAGACGGGGAGATAGTGGCACTAAAGAGAACCATTAAAATCAGGTTGCAGGGGATTAAAGAAGTGGATTGTGGAACAACAAAGAAAGGAGATTGGAAATAAATATTTTCCTAGAATCAATGTAATTCCAGAAAGCTTGAGCAAGTACAAGTGTTTGGGAAATGGAGCAAAATGTTGTATTAAAAAGTCTTAGTAATGATATTCCTATGTGAAGCCCTGAGAAAAGGAGGGCTTAATTCTCCTCAAAATAATTAAGTACGTTGTAGAATAATAGGAAAACACAGGAAAAGAAAGAAAGGGAAAAGAGTATGCCTCTAAGTAGTATACTTTTTATCATGTGTGCAGGAAATCAATGTTCACTCTTTTTTCCCCTAAGACATCATCTTTATCTCAGAATTGTCTCAACATGAACAAGTAGGAAGTAAAAAAGATTTATCTCTTTCTGGCATCATTTTTTGGCCTTTCTTGAGTGGATATGTGTTACAGTCCCCTCTGGTGAAGGCTATCGATCCCTTCTCAGAAGACTGTTTTAAAATGCACAAAATAAAATACATGTAGGATTATAAAGAAAACCAATCATAATAAATTACCAGTTAATGAAATATTATAAAAGGAAATTCATGGGGGCCAAGTTAAATAATCTCTGTTCTTTGATTTTATGAAGAGTTCCTGAAATCCAATTTTCTATGAAATGCTTTATTGAAAGGAACTATATAGAGAATATTCTTGTAAAAGCTTGTTTTTCGGGGTGGCTAGGTGGCGCAGTGGGGTGGCTAGGTGGCACAGTGAATAGAGCACCGGCCTTGGAGTCAGGAGTACCTGGGTTCAAATCTGACCTCAGACACTTAATAATTGCCTAGCCATGTGGCCTTGGGCAAGCCACTTAACCCCATTGCCTTGAAAAATCTCAAAAAAAAAATTCATGTTTATCTAATATGAATAAGTATTCTTCATTCACCTCTTTTGTTCATTTAGCTTTTCATACATTTGAATTTTACAAGTTTATAATTAAAGAAAGCTGTAATGTAGGATTTTTTTTTCAAATCATTCCTGTACTTCCATAGAAGAAGTTTCCATTATCTTCTCTGCAACTTAGTATCTTAGTATCATCTGGGGAAATGATAGATATGTTGACTTCCCAAGGTCACACAACTAATGTGTACCAGAAGCAGAATTTGAACATGGCCAGCTCTAGTCACTATACTATACTTACTTTTAGCTGTATGCTGAATTCTATGCCACAGCATTTAGGTCATGTTGTCTAATTAGTATAACTATTTCAATATCCTCAGGGTACTCATAAGAAGTCAAAGGCAGCTTCACTTAGAGAGAGGATTTTGTATTTTCCTTTGTATATTAATTAAATCTATCCAAGCAAGAATTTTTTTAACTTAACATAATACCTACATTCAACAGACAATTTTGGTATGGCAATGAGAATGCTAATACAGATCCTATACATGACCCTCTTCTCAATGTATCAGGGGACACAGAGATGAAGAATATGTGACTGCTTGGGCTAAGGAGTGTCAGTGTAGGAAGGGAGAGAAAAACCTGAATTCAAGATCTAATGCAAAGTAGAACATAACAAGTGCCACCAAAGAGGAGCAGACAAAGAGCCCTAAGGGTTCTGGGATGGAAAAACTCACCTAAAGCTAATGAAAAACAGGAGTAACCATCATAGGAAAAGCACAAGTCTTAAAAGATTAATCTGTAGTATTTCATGAATTTGAGGGTTGGGGTAGGAGGGCATAATATAAGCAAAGCCACCTAACTAGGAAAATATGAAGCAAGTTTGGGGAATAATGAGTGACCTGGTTTGACCAGAGCATAAGGGATTGTGGAAGAGTGAATTATAGCCAGATTGTGGATAGCCTTGAATGCCATCTTAAAGAGTCATTGAAAGCTTCTGAACACAAGTATGCTGTGATTGGAACTACGTTTTAGGAAAATTAATATGGCAGGAGTATATATGAAGTATAATGGAAGTTGATAGACCAGTTAGAAGGTTATTGTCAAAATCTACATGAAAGGTACTGAGAGCATGATGGTAAGGAAAAGAAAAGTATATGATAAATGTGATAAAAGGATGTTGCATGGATAGAATCAACAGGGCATGGAAATGAATTTAATGGTGAGGCTCAAGGCAAAGGGAGGAATAAAAGACAACTGCTAAACTTTGAGCACTAACACCATTCAAAGTGGCAGAAGGATCAGGAGGAGGAGCAGAGTTTTTGCCTGTTTCTTGGGAATTCAGCTTTAGATATTGTGTAAGTAGAAATGTCTAGTGGGTAACTGCAAATGTATGTCTTAGGTGATGATAGAGACAAGATATAAACTGAGAAGTCTACAGAGAAGTAATAGTGGGAGCAGTGGGACAGGATAAGATCATCAGTTCAATTCAACAATATTTATTAAGGACCAACAAGAGGAAAAAAGGTTATTTAAAAGGCAAAAGAAAAGGTAACAATTCCCACTAAATACTGAAAGATGGATTAAATGAGATTTAACATTTACATCAAACCCTATTATTGTTCTAAATAGTCCAGGAAAATTATCTACATAATTTGCCTTGAGGGAGGGACTGAGATGAAATTTAGGAATGAACATTTAAATTGACTTGCTTCCTTTATGCTTTCTTTTCTCAATCGTTTTCTGGAAGAAATATTGACAAATTGTAATTTGTCCAAAAAAATAGAAGAGAAGAGATTGGCTAGGATACTACGTTACTCCTGAAAAATTAAGACCTGGATATGTATTTATTGTTTATGACTGCTTCACTTTTTTTTCCCCCTTTTTGAACCAGACCTGTGGTATGAGGAACTAACTTACAGACAAGTAAACTCCCTCTTCCAATGCAGGTCCTCACCTCTGCAATTCACAATCTTAAGAGAGTTGTCTGGGCCACTAAGAAGTGAAGGATATCCCGGGTCATGTACCCAGTTTGTAGCAGAATGGGAGTTGAACTAGGTCTCCCAGACTCCTGGGTTGACTTTCCCCTATCCATTATGCCAACTGACTCTCATGTAAGATTCATTAAATGTATTTTTAAAAACTTATGGAACAAATAACATCTAGGAGAAAAAAGTATTTCTTTAAATATAAAGGTTAATAAAAAATTACGCTTTCCTATAGGAATCAGGCATTCTTCTATATTACATCTCATCGTCCATTATTCTTTCTGTAAAATCTTAAAAATACCATATTTTAAACACACATATAAAACCCTTTCTGAAATTTTTTCACATCTTCAGAAACCCCAGAGAAGTTATTTCTATAAAATTGTATCCAAAAATTAAAGAATGATTTTTCTGATCACAATAAAAATTAAGTCAGGAACATAATTCATCCTCAAATTAAGTTCTTTGGAAAGTCTTTTCATCATCATAAAGATAAATGACTACTTGTCAATTGCTCAGAAAAACCCATAGGAATCCTTAATGTCTTATTTTAAATTTAGTGAGAGGATGAAGTTTCAGAAAATTGATTTTTGTTTCTACTGATTTAAGGAACTATAAGTCTTACCTCTCTCCTCAGAAATGGAAAAATATTGCAAGTATATATCAGCTTCCCCAAAATAGCTGTTTCAAACCTTTCTTGCTTTCTTTAAGATCTCAAATTCACTCATCCCTTCTCTGATTATAAGGCAATGATTCTGTCTCCTTATTTACTGAGGAGATTGAAAAGCCTGATGTGAAATGTCTCATTTCTTTTCTTCACACCTCAACATATCTTTTTAAAAATAATATTTTATTTCCCCTATTACATGTAAAAACACTTTTTAACATTCTTTTTTTTTTAGTTTTGAGTTCCAAATTCTATTCTTCCCTTCCTCTTCTCCCCCTTTCATCAGATGGTAAATCATACCTTCCTGTTCTCCTATCTAAGAAGCAGAGTTGTCTTTTCTCCTCTCTAAATTTCTACCTTGGAATATTTAGAACAATGCAATTCATAGTGTCTAGTTATCACCCAGCCCATCAAAAAATAAGATTGTAATTAAGATTTTTTTCTCATAGACATTTTTTGGACTTGGGAATAAAGTGGAGAGGCATATCATCAAGGTTCCATATCGAAACTTATATAAAAATAGTTTCATATGCTAGACTTAAAGTTTTCCAGAAAAATAGATATATCATGTCTCTTAAAAGTCCATTCTTAAATTCTGTAATCTTACATTCAAGGTACTCTTTTAATCTCTAATTCGAATTCTCCCCATAGTTCTCATTAATCTTTCTAGACTTGTTATTCAAATGAAGAACTGAATATTATAAATTGGTAATTTTGTCAATTGCTAGTGGTTTCTCTCTATCAAACCTAGGTGAAAATGCAGGCATAAAACTTTACCCATAATTATGCATGAAATGATCAACCACTATTGACTGAAGAGTGGACAAAGGTAGGGAGAACTGAGATTTTGTAAAAAGAAGGAAGTCCAGACTGATGAATATGCCACATGCAAATAAGTCAAAGGGGGTGACTGACTGCCTTATAATATAAAGCTTTGTTTTCTCTCAAAATATTCAGGATAAATCCCTTATTTTTAAATGAAAGTGGATGCATTAATGAATTTAATGTCACCTGTTCTTAGTAACCTAATTCAGGGAGGGGGAAAATTACCTTGATAGTAGTCTTAGTGTTTTATTAGTAATAAAGGTATGAGCTACATTCAGATGGGTAAGAGCTGTGCAGCCTTCTGATACACCTTTCATTATGTCATCCTGAGGAGAAGCAAACAAAAACAAATATCAAAATCCAATATGATCAGGGCGGCTAGGTGGTGTAGTGGATAAAGCACCAGCCTTGGAGTCAGGAGTACCTGGGTTCAAATCCAGTCTCAGACACTTAATAATTACCTTGCTGTGTGGCCTTGGGCAAGCCACTTAACCCCATTTGCCTTGCAAAAAAACTAAAAAAAATCTAATATGATCCATAGTCTATAGTTCCTAAGAAAACATATATTTATAGACTTGGCAAAAAACCAAATAATTATTATATAATCACATCAAACTTGATAAAAACACATTGAATGCATTAACTTGTTCAATCCTTACTGCTCTGAGATAGTTATTGTAGATTTTATTATTCCCATTTTGATAAGGTGGTTCAGTGCATAGACCACCAAACCTGAAATTAGGAAATCTCATCTTTTACAGATGATCTCAGAAATGGTAAACCACACCAGGATCTTTGCCAAAAAATCCCCAAATTGAGTCACAAAGAGTCATACACTCCTGGAAAAGGAATAAACATCAAATCTCCATTTTACCAACCTTAGAAAAGTCAAGTGATTTGTCTAAGGTCAGAGATTCTTCTTATGATTTGCCCTGACCATAACTTCAGTTCTTTTTCCATTACACAATGCTACATTATAATTACATAGCAAATTCAGTTTTCAACTGTGTTGGCTAATTCTTAGCAGTACTAATTGGTTTTGAGTGGATTTTGGGAATGATCCATTCCATTCCTTTGCAATACTCTTGTAAATTTAAGTTATTGAAAAACCAGCTCTAGGATGAGAAGTTAAATGCCTAGATGTCAAATATCAAATTGCCTTAATTGAAAAGTTATAAAAACTGCCTACATTTGAAAAAAAAACAGAAAGTTCCAAAAAATAGGATTACTATCAAAAAGGAAATAGGAGGCAAAAAGTGTTTATTAAGCATCCTTTCTGGGTCAGACACTGCACTTAACACCTCATACATAAATGTTATCTCATTTGATCCTCAAAACAGTCCTGAAGGCAGGTGCTCTTATTATTATCCTCATTTTACAGTTATAGAAATTAAGGTAAAAAGAGGCTATGTGATTTGCCCCAAGGTCACACAACTATAAGTATCTGAAGTCAGATTTGAACCTATTTTTCCCTTACTCCAAGCTCAATGCAACAGCTATGATAAACAGTCAGGCTTTATTAATGTTAGTTACTTATTTTAGCTTTATTAATGGTTAGTTGCTTATTTTTAGCTTTATTAATGGTTAGTTGCTTATTTTATCTTTATTAATGGTTAGTTGCTTATTTTAAGTTTGTGATCTATCACAAAACTTGGACAAAATTTTAAGTTCCATACTTTGAAAGACAAGCTCATTAACTATAATATTTTAAATATATCTTAGAGGGGGAGTAGGTGGTAAGCATAGTCCTGCTGTAGCATAGTCATACTCAACCCAGTAGAGGAGGCCTAGGCTAGTTCCCAGACTTGGGAATATTTATTTTTCAGTATCATTCCCAATAATAAATATTCTGTTCCAGGTATTTCCTGGAGTCATAAAAAGGCTTATAGCTAGGGCAGGTGAACAAGAACATACTGTACTGGGAAAGGGGCTGATCAAAGTATCAAAGGCAATGGAACTGGACAGTGCCCTGGTTGTCCACATAGATTTGCCCTGAGAATGACTTGAGCTAAAGTTCCATGATGATAGGAAGGAGGACAAGGATGCCACCTGAAACATATCTTTGAGGCTTTCAGGAAATGATGCAATATTGCTAATGTACTAGAGATATAATCATTTTAATTATAAAACTCCCTGTCCTTTCTTCTGCTACATTTGCAAGATTCCCTCTTTGTGAAGGATTTGAATACTGCTATCTTTGGTTACAGGTGGAATTAGCTAGAAAGAATATGGGGTCATTACTGTGGAAGGAAAGGGAAAGGCTAGAAAGCTCTTGATAGGAGAGGAGTGAATGGAAAATTAAGTATTTTTTAAATGCTATGCCAATTGGATGCATTATATTGCACTGACACTTAATGAAAGGTACTAGAAAGGCAAACAAATAGAGCATAAAAGGAAGACAGGAATATTAGTTTACATACTTCTTCAGGTACAGACAGAGAAAAGAAGAAAGTGTGGCCTCTTTTCAAAGTGAATAGGAGATAGGAATTTTTGACCTGCTACAGAATGGCATCCCTCTGAGGTAAGTCAAACTAAAAAGCAAGTCAGCTGCCTGTTCTTATATGTACAGAACGGATATCAAAACAAGGTCAAATCAGCTATACCTTGTGACCTAGGAATCATTTTCAAAGCACTTAAGCACATAAGTACATTAATAAATAAATAATTGAGGACCTATAACACTTTGCAAATTTGTCTACGATGATCTTTGGATTTTTTAACATAAAACATTAGACAAATTTCTGTGAGAAATTGAAACATGTTGAATGAATATAATTCTCTAAATGCAAGCTTGCATTTAAAATGCCTTTTTCCAATGAGAACAATAGTAAAATCTGGTTGAAATTAGCAGTACCACATATTATTAGAAATTATAGTTGGTAAATACTTTGATGTTCCCAAATTTGATGCAGATGTTACTGAGTTTGACTTTTTCACTAGACTTGCAAATTTAAGGAATATTTAAATTCACTTGAGCCATAAGACACAAAGTAGAAAAGAAACTTGAATCTTATATATCTATTTCCCACAGGGTCTAGCACATAGTAGGTTAAATAAATACTTTCTAAATGAAGGAATCAATCAATGAGTAAAAGAAATTTGGCAGAAGTGACTGTAGCCAGAAGAAAACATCTGTAGAATGAGGGAGGAAAAATTTCTGTCTTTCTGATGGGAGAAGCATATTTTCATTTTGTAAAGAAGTAACAATACAAGTAAAAAGGATGAAACTCTTGTCTGACCTAACTTTTCATGTGGTTGTTAATGTCTCTTAATATTATGGATTACACTTCAGGAGACCATATCAACATAAAGAGCAACCTAATCACTTCATAGTAAATATATGGGAATACAATGGAGCATAATGAAAAGAGGGATTAGGTTTGTAGTCAGAGGGATTAGGTTTGTAGTCAGATGTCCAGTCTCAAATGCTGATTGGGTTCATATTGCTTGTAGGACCCTGAGCAAATCACTACACTTCTTTGGACTCCATTACCTCATCTGTGAAATGAGGGGTTGGTAATGATGACCCACCCAGGACTCTCACAACTCCAAATCTTGAGAATATTGTCCACTGACCATCCATAGGCATTTCCTCTATGTTGATGAGGACAAATCAAGCATCTAATTTAAATCCACAAGGATAATAACTTAGTAGGCAATAGGGAAGGAAAAGGGGAGGCTTTGAAAAACTAAAAGCACTTTTAAATTATATGTACACACATTGTATTTATATTTAATTTGTATTTTTCTCCACACTTAAAAATAACATTTTTACCATCAAAATTGAGAAGGATGGGGTAGATTATATGAGGAAATTGTTGCCAGATACTGTGAAAACTGGAGACCACCATAACTGCTCAGCTAGTAGCCAAGAGTATGATTCAAGAGCAACAGTCTCTCTCAGTAGAAAAATCTCTGAAAAAATGATAGTAGTTGAAGAGGTCTGACCAGTCATCACTGCCTCCATTGCCTTATATATCATGTCTACTTAACATAAATTTGTTGAATTGAATTGAACTGAATCAAGTTACTTTTTATATTCCCACAGCACTTGGAATAGTACACAGTAGACTCTGAGACAATGTGTCACATGGATGATCATTCACCCTTTTGTTTACTTTTGGCAGAAATGGCTCATTAAAAATCTTAATGCTTTGTCATCATCTCTTACCAACAATTAAAAGGTGTGGCATTACTGCTACTGACAACTGGCAAACATCAGGAAGCAAATTATATTGAGAAAAAAATTAAATTGAATTCTCAATTGGGAAATACAAGTTGGGTGGTGGATGAGGAAGAGAAATCTGTGATTATATCATTTGTGTATCTGTATGTGTAAAATAAGCAGGTATATCTTCATATGTATGTTTGCTTTTTCTCCAAATATATCATATAAATGTATACATACACAAATACATATATATTCCTATAAAAGGATAAGTAGGTCTTACCTTTATTTTACAAATAAATTGAAGAAATAATTCCTAAAGTACCTCTTTTTTCAAAATTCAAACTAAGATTACACTCTCAGATCATATAATAATAATACTCTTATTGAATAGGTATATAATTAGGGTATTAAAAATTGTCTTCATTATCACCTCCCCAAATATTTCTCAAGGGCAAATGAACCAGCATTGGTTATTCATTATACTAATTTTAATAACTGGTATCCTACAATGAAGTCTTATTAGGATGATTCTCTGGCAGAAAGGTGATTGATTTTTCAAAGTAAAAGTCTGAGGGGTTCACAAATTGACAGGCCTGATTAAGTTAGGAGGCTAAGGCTCAGCCTTGCCCTGTTCAGGGAGGCTCATTGCCAGAGATCTAGCCACCAGGAGAGGAGTTGCTTCATTCACATCAAGTCAAAAAGATCATCTACTAAGGTAGAACCAGAGAGGTTTTGATCAGTGGAAGACTGAATTCCATGAATGAGAGTGTTGTGACTTATGCAGTTCACTGACAACAAATTTGATCAAGAAAACATACATAAATGACATGAAAATGAAGAGTCTAGTCCATTGCCCTTTTTGTTTTTGTGTTTTTGCATGTGTGTATGTATATGAATACATGCATACCTAGATAATTAGATAGATAATTAGATTAGATAGATAGCTGATAGACAGACAGACAGACAGACAGATAGAAAGATAGATAGATAGATAGATAATTTAACATGCTTTCCTCAATATAAGGAACACACAATGAGGATATTTCTACTAATGCAAATTGGCAACTTCCCTCCAACTTGGAGTCTTAGAGAGTTACCCAAGATTAAAAATATGGTTCATTTTAATGTAATCTTTGGCTCATATTTGCCAATGTTGATAGCAATAGGCACATTCCTTATGGGTTCATATTTACAGTAAATATAAAGATAGAATTTCTTGCCAATTTTAAACAACTTGCCTTTCTCTCACAGAATTACCTCCATTCTTTAAAATAAACATATGGCATATAACATCCTTTTGGTAGTATTCTGAAAAATACAATGGTACTACAAATTGTAAATGCTACTACATGCTAATATATATATTCTCTTTCTCTCTCTCCTCCTCATAGGCACATATTTGTAAACAAATGTGTGTACATACATACATATATAAAAATACGTATATACAAACCAAATACTTGTATAGGAAAAAAATTATACTCACATTAAACCCTTCACATTCAGAGACATTTAGTTCATGCAAATTTTTACACTGATCTAAATAAAACATAAAAAATAGGTTGTTATAAGATTTATTGCACATATTTAAACTTATTTTTTCAAGAGTATGAATAAGGGTAAGATTCAAGGAAATGTTGTACATTCTTTAGAAAACAAGAAAGGAAATTTTGGCAAACAAATCATTCTAAGTATATGCCTGCTTTTCCAAGGAAGTGGTTCTTCTTGGTCTAAGATTATAACATGCAGACAAGCTTATAATTTTATGAAGATAAAAAGGGGAAATGGAAAGAAAGAAATTATTCATTTCAGAATAAAAGCAAACATCACAGTATTGAACCTTTAAAACATTTCAATAAAAACTAACTCCTATATTTTCACAACACACATTGGAAATTGACACAAAACACTGCATTTACCACAAAAGAACGGTTTATTTAAGTTACTCAAGAGCAAATTACAAATCATTATTTTAAAAAAACTTCAGGCAAAATCTTCAGACATTATTATTCAAGAAATATTTAGAAATGCCTATTATGGGCAAGGCAGGGTGGACAGCAAAGTTTAGTGGGGAGGAAGGACAATTTAAAGAAGTATAGGACATGATTCCTATCTGCCCAGAAAGGTAAAATATGCTTATTTTCAAAGAAAAAATCTTTAAACATATTACATTTTATAAAAATGTCATATGAGTGGCAGAGATAATCATTTCCACAGACATTAAGGGAAAATAAAATCAATTCCATCTAAGGCCACCAAGGAAAACATCATAAAGGAGTTGAAGCTTAAACTAAGCTTAAAAGAATGAGCAGGATTTTGATGCGGGGTGAGCAGGTATGCTCAATGGAGCAACAAGTTGAGGTAGACCAGCACAAGGCAGAAATATACTTCTGCTACTCAAACTCATAGGCAGCAGGTCAGCTGCTCATGCCTCAATAAGAAAAATAATGTTATTAATTATAAATGCATAAAAACACAAAGAGGCATAACAAAGAAGACAAAGGGCTGGACTTAGGTTCATATCCTATCTCTGATACATGCTAACTGCAATAGTCAGGGCAAGTATCTTAAATCATATGTGCCTCAGGCAACTTCCTAAGGTTTGCCTAATTCTAGTTGTACTTCCATTCATTGATGGAAGGAGTTCCCACACCAGAAGTTCCTTTCATTGATGAAATAACATGTCTTTCATGCATTTACTTAATTATAATTCTATCCTTTCTTTCTATAATTTCTTCCACTGTAAAAACAGTAAACTACCTTCTTAATTAATGATACAAACCAGAAATATGTTAAAAAACAAAAACTAGTAAGAGTCCTTTGAGAGAAATATTGTTCTTGGAAGTCATCAGTAGCACATCGTAAGGAAAATATAGATTCCAAAAGCAATACATATTAACTGAATTTGGGTGAAAAATATTTTTACAGGTTTGAGCAATATTCTGAATAGTGAGACTGTCCTTTCAATTTTAAAATTACATTTCAAAGACACTGTCTTTATCAATCAGTATTTATTAGTGTCTGGTATTATAAGATACCTAGGTTCTTTGCTATAAGCTAGGGTTACAAATAAATTAAATAAAATAATCCTTTATTTGCAAGAAACGTATACAGTAATAAAGGAAACAGTTAGAAAATGCAAAAGTATATACATAAAATGTAGACATAGCTATGATTCATACTGCATAAATTTCAAGGAGAATTGATGCAAATGAATACAAAGTAGTTTTAGAGAAAAGGATCTAGCCATTGGAGATATCAGAAAGGTTTCACAGAGAAGGTGAATCGAGCTGAATCTTGAAAAGAGGATTGTCATGCCATAGAAACGAAGAGGGAACATGGTGGACACATGGTATAACAGCAAATAAATCAGAAATCGAATGTATGTGTGAGGAACAGAAAGACAGCAAATGGGAGGAGTAATGTCCAAATGCCTTTGGCCACAAAGAAAAGAATAGACTGAAATGGGGAGGTTCTTGAGGCAGGAAGACCAATTAGGAGGCTGCTACAATAACACTGGAGAGAGATGAAAAAGGCCAGAATTAATGTCATATGTGTGAGTAGAGAGGAGTGAAAAGCAAGAGACAGTGTACAGGTGAGAGAGAGGGAGGACTCAAGAATAATGCCAAGGTTCCAAACCTGGGAAATTGGAAGAATGGCGGGAACTTTGAAGTAAAGAAGTTTGAAAAAGGAATGGGTTTGAGGGAAAATATTAGAAATGTTAAGTTTGTGATGTCTCCAGGATAACCAGTGTGAAGTGTCTAGTAGGCAATTAGTGATGATACAGGATTAAAGCTTAGGGGAGAGACCAGATACATAGATCTGGTTGTCATTACCACAGAGATGATCATTAAACCTATTGGAACTGATGAGGTCACCAAGAGAGTCAGGGAAGAGAGAGAGGAGTTGGGTGTATAAGAGAGAGACTTACAAATTTAAAAACAAGATCTAGAAGATGAACTGCCAAAAGACAGATATCCTGCTTAGATAATTGGCAATTTCCACTGATAATACTTTTTCTTTTCACTGAATTTTAAAAGTTGTAACTAATTATTATAGTTAATTCATCATTTTCAAAAAACATAATAGTCTCAATCACATCTCAGCCCATGTAAACTCAAAAGATTCTTGTCCCAGCTCCTACTTACACTATCAAGTCAGTTCCCTCAGAAGAAACCTGCATCTCCCTTTCAAGGTCCTACAAATGCAGGGTCTCTAACAGTATCAACTTGAACCTCATATTCCAGTGTGTTGTCCCTAATGTCAACCCCCAGTTAGCACCCCAATGTCATTTAACCAATTAACATACATTTCCGCAACCTAGGAGTATACCCTCACCTATGCCACACCTTGATCCCCAGATTCCAATTTAAAGTGGTTGCTACAAGGTATTTGCTATAAGGCATGGTCTATGTATGAACTGTTGAAGCTCCCTCCCTCTTGGCTACTCTTAAATCAATGCTAGGTCTCACAAGTTGCTAGAGATTTCAGCTCTTATTACCTAAAGCTTTTCACAAAATCTAGGATAGACTCTACCTCCTAAGCATTTGGGGTCCCAACATTTTGAACTCTCAGGGCTCAATAGGTTATAGCTGTCACTTGTATATTTTCACATAAAATCCTAAGAGGGAAGTCCTAAAGCTTCTCCCCATCCAGAGGCTGTCTAGCTCTCTCATTAGAATTCAGAAAATGGCAGGAAACTTACTTTAGTTCTGACTCAGTAGTCAATCTTCACCATGTGGATGGTGAACACACCTGAGACCAGTTATCAAAATATTTGCATATACTCTAAAGTCTATATCAGCTATGCCTACTGTGCATTCTCATAAGAGCTGGCCTCCTTGGTCAATCCTCCCTGTTACACAAAAATCATACTTACTACTGATAAAAAACAGTGATATCATAGCAGTTTACATTTGTCAAGATCTGGGTCTCAGTGGTACCTGGCTTGGAATCTTGATTCTTGGAAAGTAGGCCACATTTCACTTTTTCATCATAAGTAGAGGATGTTAGTAAATAAGCATTCATTAAAAATTCTTACTATGGGCCAGGTTGTATGCTAAGGGCTAAGAAGGTTGGAAAACAAAGGAAAAACAGTTCTATAACTCACAGGCATTCACAGTCTTGTTAGGGAGACAAGATGTTAACAAACAAGTTATGTATAAGAGATATGCTGGGGATTGGAAAAGCCCTTCTCCTTATGGTGGTTGGATTGAGGTGAGTCTTGAAAAAAGCCAGGAAAATGAAATAATCAAACAACAAGCATTTGTTGAATACTAAGAACTGAAGATTCAAAACAAAAATGAAGTAGTCCTTGCCCACAAAAGCAGCTTACATTTTAGTGAGGAGGAAAGAGATTCTAGGTGTGGAGTAGAGCCTAAGCAAAGGAATGGAGATGAAAGACAGAAAGCTATGCAAGACCAGGTCAGTTATACCACAGAGGTTTTTTTTAAGGAAAAAAACCTATTTAATAAGGCTCTAAAGGAAAGCTGAAGTCCTATTTAATCAAAGTCCTACAGAGCACAGGGCACCTATCAAAAAGATTATTCACAATCAAGAATAAGTTCCTTCATAGGAAAGACAAAGGACAACTGTCTGAAACATATTTTTCAGGTATAAATTTAACAATTGCTAAATGGTAAACAGAGGACTTTCTGTTTTATCCTAGAGATAACAGGGAGCCACAGAAGCTTACTGATTTGAGAATGGATCAGATAGGACATTGTTTTATCACTGCAGGCAAGAGGTGATGATGACCTGAACAAAGGCAATGGTCATGAGATTAGAGAAGAGACAGATGAGAAGTGCACATAAAATTAATAAGATTCAGCATTTGAGTAGATATATGGGGTGAGGGAGAAACAGAAATGAAGATAACCTTGAGACTGAAAAATTGGGTGTCTAGGAAAAATGAGTGCTACCCTCAAAAAAAGAGGAAAGTAGAAAAGAAGGATGGGTTTAAAAAGGAAGGAGAATTAATTCTGTTTTGAATACATTAAAGTAGAGATGCCCAGTGGACATCTAATTTGAACTATTCATTTAGTAATGAAAGATGAAATAGGAGAAAGACTAGTTAAATATGGTAATCAGGAATTTATCTGCATAAAAATAAAATCTGAACAACTAACATATAAATATGAAATGGAAATAAAGCATCAATATTATCTACATACCAGCACTGTTATGAGGACAATGCTTTGTATACTATAAATTACTAAATATATGTTTATAATTATTATTAAACTCTTTTGATTGGTGGCTGAGAGATAAGAAAGTAGATAATTTCACTTATTTGAACGCTTAAAATATTAGTAACTCAGGTCTGGTTGAGGGACTGTGGTGACTATTCTGGGTACAAAGTTCACAAACATCAATGTATGGACTTCATAACATTGTCTTTATTCAATGACCTTTTTTGCTTCCTTATTGCTTCCTTCTGACACCCAGAAAAATGAGGTTATGCTTTCTTTGGAGAGATACTTTTGATTTGTTCCTTCAGAAGACAAAATCTACTGTAAATTCAAGTCACCCTTTTAGAGTAGATCCTACAGAACACAAAAGATCAAATTATCAAAAAGATAATTCACAATCAAGAATAATTTCCTTCAGAGGGAAGACAAAGGACAACTGTCTGAAACATTTTCTCAGGCATAAAATATGAATAAGGTCACTATTTCAAAATATTTTTCCTAAGGGCACCTATTGCTCACAATTCTAAATGAATTTAAAAACTACCATAACAGTCAGATAATGGAAATGTTCTGATTGGTATCTGCATTAGTATGAACAATTATTTCTGTATTCTACTTTTGAGGCAAAGGATATCCCTTTATTTTAACCTGGAGCTCTTTTCCTTCCAAATAGCTTCAAACTCAGAAGCCTTTTATCCTCTCCCCCAAAAATATTGTTCTTACTTTGCTACCAACAATTTTCTGATAGAGAATTGATAACTAAGAGATTAATTGATGGTATAATCCATTTCACAAATATTTGCATATTTTAGTGCCAAAGTTTAATTTTAGTTTAATTTTGTTTAATTTAGGGTGACCTTAGGGATATCTCCCACTTTTCCATTGGGTCCCAAAACAAGTCATCTCAGGTTCAAACTGCTCTGTGGGGGTCTCCAGTTATTCAAAACTATAGTTCACAAGCCCCTATTGATATGTGTGCTTTTACTAGTCAGTCAGAGGGTGCAGTTAGTTCAAGTTAAAGTTATTTAATGAAATAGATTAGTAAGAATACTGCAACCTGAAGCTTGAATACTTTAACCATATAATGAGAAGACAGGACTCACTTGAAAAAACCTTGAGGGTGAGAAAGATAGAAGACAAAAGGAAAAGAGGAGGTTAGATTTTGCCTTGAAAAAAAAACAACAATTATAAACTTTAAGAAATAGTGGAGGATAAGAGATCTAATGTGTTTGTGAGGTCACAAAGTCAGACACAACTGAACAACATAGTTAAGAAAACCAATAATGAAATATTTCCCCATTAGCCTCAAGTACATATATAGACTACACATGAGGAGGCAAACATATTCTTTATGAACAGGTGACCAAAATATATATAGTACAGGGAAAATACAGTGGAGCATAATAAAGTGATCACTTATGCCCAAGGTATACATGAAGCGGACAATTAGGACACTGCAGGGCTGCTAATATCTTTCAATGAAAGCATCAAGTCAGACTGGCTAGACTTGTTCCCTGTTGGCAACACAAAATGTACAGTATCCCAGTATATAGTCTCTACTAAGCATGAAGACATGGCATGTTATCTCTGCCAGGCATGAATTTTTGTTGGTTTAAAGTAGGCACTTCTTGATGGTGTCTCACTGGTCCTAGAATTGGTGCCAGGCATGGTTCTACTTGACAAAAGATTGTGAACGTTCTCTTCACTTCAAGCTTCTAGAATTGGAAAGTACCTTCTAGAGGTATTTCTTTTCTATAGAGAAGTGAGATCTGCCCTTTTTTTGGCTATAATCCCAGGGTCTTCTACTAAAGTTCTTTTTAAAAAAGATGGAGGATTAAGACACCCCATCTTCAGACTAAGGATAAAATCCTGAACTACTCTTACCCCTTTAAAAAAATCTGTTCTCAGAGGCTGTAATTGGCATTTTCACCAGAAAACGAGATTCTTTACTACTAGCACCAAGCTCTATAGGAAACATAATAGCTCCAGCTAATTTGTGCTTTAAGTTTATTTTTTAACTATGAGTTGGTAAAGTCTTTAGTAAGGGCAGAAACTCTGGCAGAAGCTGTAACCAGACAGGGTTAGAAACCCCTTATGATAATTTTTTGCTTAATTATTTGACCACCAAAGTGCCAAGTCATCATCAGTTTAGAAATTGTCTCTCCAACAAAATGCCAAACTACCTTTTAGCATTTTCTTAGTTCATTATACCTATTCTGATTTTTCTTTCCTTTCTTTTCAAATCTGACTTCATGCTTTACAAATTTAATTTGACACTGTCTTCTACTTTCAAATCCTTCACGCTCTTGTTCTATCACTCATTCCATGCCAAACCGAAGCACTGGATAATTCCTCCCAACTGCTTCCTTTGCTTGTCAAGGAGCTGGAAGAAGTTACTTAAAAATGTGTTCCAGGAAAACCATAAATTTATGTTATCTAAGCTCAACTGTGTCTTCATTGCAATTTCTAGAACTCTCCAGGCAGTTTCCTAACTCACTCCCTACCAAATCCTATTTCAAACCTTATCTTCTCTTTTTTTTTTTAATCTCCCACACGTCTCCTCCCAATCTGTTTAGTGGAAGACCTGACATTTAACTTTTCAGGGAAAATGAGGTCATTCACTGTAAGATTCCCCAATCCTCCCTTCTCTTCATCTCAAAACTTCTTAAATCATCCCCCATCATATCAGGATGGATTAAATGATTGATTCCTCTTCAAGGATAATTTAGAGGGAAAATGATATTTATTAAACATTTTCTTGAATATGATAATTATAGTTATAGAATAATTAGTGAAGTAAAATAATTCAGAGAAGTCTCAGTTCAGGTAAAAAGTGGAAAATGCATTGTATCAACACTCAGAAGTAGTCAGGTTAACAAGTTTTCATGAAATTCGGGCTATGTATTTAATGCAGAGCATACAAATGATGAAGAAGATAGAGTTACAAATAATGTACTATGACATTACAGAAAATAAGAAATGAGAAAAATGAACAAGGAGGAAAAAAATAGGAGTGGTCAGCTATGGGAGAAAATGTACTAGATTTAGAATCATCAGACTTGGGTTCATATCCTGCTTGTGCCACTGAATACTTAAGTGATACGAGTAAGTCATATGACTTCACCGGGCCTCAGTTTCCCCATCTGTAAAAGGATGGAATTAGAGTAGACAATCTCTAAGATCCTTTTTGGTTCTGAATCCATGATTCTATGATCCTTCCATTATGAACCTCTTTTTGGAAAAAAATTATCATTATTTGTGCTGTTATAAATGTGATGACTAAATTACACTGTATTTAAATATCCTTTTCATATACAGAAACCTGAAGAGGTCTTTATGATTTCTAATCATCTTCTTCTTTTCCAACCCAGGAATTCCACATATTCCAGCTGTATCTCATCGTTTCTGAACTGCATTAGTTAATATTACACAAACTCAGATTTCAAAGGAATCCTTTCACAGTTTCATCTATCACACAGAGTAATTGAGGCCAGCTGGATGTCAGGATGCAAGTGGTTGCCATTATAATATTTCTCTTCTTTTGTAAAACAGCTGAATTTAGGAAGACAAGTTTGGGGAGCTCAAGAAGCAAAGCTCACAATGGAAGGGCAGGAAACAGCAGGAGGGCCTCCAGCACGGTGAAGCGGTATGCCCCAGGTCTTCCATGTGAAGTGTATACTTACCTCCACGAAAAATACTTAGATTGTCAAGAAAGAAAACTAGTTTATACTCTGCCTGGTTGGCCCGAGGATTTATTACATATGCTGCTAGCAAGAAACAGAATCCGTGTATTGAAGAATAATATGTTTTCCAAGTTTAAAAAGTTAAAAAGCTTGGATTTACAACAGAACGACATATCCAAAATCGAGAGTGAGGCTTTCTTTGGCTTAAACAGACTCACCACCCTCCTACTTCAGCACAACCAGCTCAAGGTCCTGACAGAAGAGGTGTTCATTTACACACCTCTCCTAAGCTATCTGCGTCTCTATGACAATCCTTGGCGCTGTACTTGCGAGATGGAGACGTTGATAACAATGTTGCAAATCCCAAGGAACAAGAATTTGGCAAACTTTGCCAAGTGTGAAAGCCCACGAGAACTGAAAAACCAAAAGTTGAAGGAGATAAAATCTGAATATTTATGTAATGAAAATGAAAAAGAGCAACTGGGCCCCAAGACTCAAGTATCAGGGAGACCTGCAGTTGTCAAGCCCGAGGCTGACTCCTCTCTTTGCCACATTTATGTGTTTCCCATACAAACACTAGATTGCAAACGAAAAGGTTTGTTCTCAGGGGTTTTTTCTTTTTTATTAATATGAGCTGTTAAAAGTGCTTCTTTGTATTTTATATTTTCTCTTGGTACTTTCTGATTTTATTTTCTTCATCTTCTTTCATGGCTCTGATACATTCTGATCACATCTGGTTGTGAGCAATGCTTGAACTGGAGACAGAGCCAGGGAACAGAAATGTTCTAATTCCTTCCAAGATTCTCCTGCCTTTGAAAGAGTGCATGGTCCCTTCTCTCCCCTGTTCTTTCCATAATCCCCTCCCTTTCTCAATTGCTGTTTATCTATATTTTCTCCACTCAAAACCAGAAGGGGATGTGTTGGGAAAGAAGAAACAACATCAGAGAGGGAATCATTCCAGTTTTTTTTTTTCTTTCTTTGTCTCTTAATTCAACCTCTTGGCATATAAACCTCTGGCATTTCCAGATATGATTTAAGTATGGAAACAAAAAAGATAATGAAACTAGGGTCCCCCTACCCTGCCTTATTCCCATTAAAGTGAAAGATTAGTGTACAATAAAAAGTGAACTTAAAGAAAAAAATCTGCAGAATAGAGCAGATATAATTCTGCTAAAACAGATGTGATTATATCTTTTCAATTACTTTTATCTCAGTTATAACCAATATAAAATAAATATAAAGTCATAATTACTACAAAATATATATTTTATGTTATATTATATAGAAAATATATAATATATAAATATAAATAATATAATTATATAAAATAAATACTATAAAAATATAAGTTAGCTGGCCTGTGTTATAATTATTCCTATATTATACCCTATATTCCTATATTATAATATATAGTATAGCTAAAGAGCATAAAAACTGCTTTTAAATTGCAATTCAAATTCAAAGATTTTTAGTGATATAAATATAAATAAGAACAAAGACCAGGATATTGCCTACTTCTTGAATATTATTTCTTACTACCAAAAAAACCATAATATTTATGAAAGTGTGAGCAGAGATTTGAGTAAACTTGAAAGTATCATATAAATGTGAGTTAGTGTTATTGTTCTTGCTATTATGTATAATGCTATACAAATTATAGTTGTCTCTGGATGTATCCTGCGCAGGATTTTCATTTTCATTATTGATTGAGACATTGAAATAATGATACAGACACAGGAGTGTGTTAACATAAGAGGAATGCGGTTTAATTGAAAGAGCCCTAGACCTTGAGTCATGAAAGTCTGGGTTCAAATCATGTGCTCTGACAGTAGGAAAATGACATAACTCATCCGGGCCTCTAGTATCACCTTTCTAAAACCTAACTAACAATGATCAGTAAAAAGAGGCCATGTAGTTCAGTGGAACAGGAAGTAGTTCGGCAGTGAGAGACTTTGGATTCCAATCTTTCCCCTGTACAATGTGATCTGGGGCACAGATCAGAACTCCTCACTTTGTTCACTGTAAAATGAGGTGGATCAGCTGAATGCGCCCTATTACAATTTTCAGCTCCAGATCTAGAATCCCACAATATTGCTTTGTTGGTCTCAGGATGTACAGATGAGTTATTACTGGGTAGGATGCTTCTAGAATGTGAAGTGTACATTTCCCAAAGGTAATTCAGGACTCTTGGATGATCTGGGAGTCTTCTAGGTAGTACATAGATTATGCCCCCATCTGGATCACATGGGACGCAGAACAGGAGTCTGGTTCATGATCAACAGTCCCAAAAGAAAAAGCATTGAAAGAGAACAACAGTGGATAGCCAAAGAACTTAACTCAAAAAACAACAGAATAGGCAGGAAGGAACCAAGTAAGGGAGTGTAGCCTGTCAAGGAGACAAGTTTCATTGTTCTTGACTATAGTACCATCTTTTAAGCTGGAGGAAAGTACTGACCCCACCCTGCCTTTCTTACCATTCTGATTAATACAGTATGGCTGTTTGCCTCCTTATAGCTAAGACACATCATTCATCCTGTTATTATTCTCCAAACCCCAAAGATTTAGTCTGATGCAATATTCATTATGGAAAACTTCTATGGGCAAGGGGACCTATATTTTATCATCAGGCTCTTAATCTTCCCAATCAAGCAATGATTGGAATTTAATCACACTACCTCAGAAAGTCTAGTATTTCCCTCACCAAGAATTCTTTATACAAAGTGAGTGAGGGAATAAGAATTTGATGGGTAAAAATCTGGTTTAAGGTAGATTTAAAAACTGATATATCTCTCTTATCAGTGTGCCATTTTCCTCACTACCTAACTGCATGATCTTTAAATTACTGCACTCTTGGAAGGCACATCAGTGCATTAGCCAACTAGGTCAACTACCTAATTTTCAAAGCCTTTCCAGGGATTTGATATTGATTGATTCCCAGTTGTATGAGGCTTTTGTCCCTTATAAGATTTTATGCATGTCTGTTTAAGTTGTCTACATCTCCTTAGATAGAATCATCAGGGAACACAGGGTAGAGTAATAATACAAGTGGGAAACCACAGCCCATGTGTAAAAGAAGTATTTTGGGTATATGAGTCAACTGTGCTCTTATGGCAGAATTCTGCCATGGGAAGCTGTGCGAACAAGTTTTTGATAATATAAAAAATAAAAATTATATTATTCCAGATTTAATACTCCCATCAGACTGAAGGTTATAAGCAACAGAAAGATAAATTTTTTCTTAAAGGATGGTGAATAGTGAAGTTTGGATAAACATGAACTAAGGATTCTTTTAAGTGAATGGTGTTAGGAAATCATAGCATCTGAAAAAAAATCTCTTGAGACCCAGGCAACTAGCCTTAGAAGTAGTGAAAAGTCCAAAGGAGGAAATAGAATGACCTATCCTGAATGAATAAAGGAATGAAGGAATGAATGACTAGAGAAAGTCTTAAGTTTTTACTGTATAGTACACTACATATATATATATATATATATATATATATATATATAGTTAACTACTATATAGTAGTATATAGTAAAAGTACTATTTTTACTTACAGTAAAAAGTACTATTCTAATTCCTGAGTTTACAAATAGAAAAATGGACGCAGTTGCTGCTTTCAAAGAGTTCATACTCTAACTAGGACAGACAACACACCAAAGAAAGGCCAACTTGAAAGTAGATTGAAAGGGGGCTGCTAGGTGGCGCAGTGGATAGACCATTGGCCTGGGAGTCAGGAGTACCTGAGTTCAAATTTGGCTTCAGATACTTAATAATTACCTGTGTGACCTTGGGCAAGCCACTTAACTCCACTGCCTTGCAAAAACTAAAAAAAAAAAAAGTAGATGGAAAGACCTGGAAGTCCTAAACCTGAGTATCAATAGGATAGTTAGGATGTCAAAGGTCTTTAAAAAAGTATCATGTTCATGGAATAGTGACACATCCTACATAAATGAAGTCTAACATTATTGCCTCCCTAGATCAAAGGGAATAAACATAAGCTTCAGAAGTCTGTGGCTCAGGCACCCACTTTACAAAATATATGGATATCAGCTGCTGTGTGGCCAAGAAAACTCCCAAGTAATAGTTTTATAAGGTTTTTGACAGCCAGTAGCTAGGCTGTAAGAGCACAGATAGAGCATCATTATTAGGATTTTCCTGGGTGAACAGGTGGGGAAGGGTAGAGGAACAGGAATGAAGATGCACAAACTCATCAGAAATGTGGCCTCTCACCTCCATGCCCCCCCACTCTTGCTTCCAATAGAGGTATAGTACTAGAATGAACCATGGAAAGCTATGACTGTCTTCTGGTAGATGAATCACAGGAAGTATGACAAAAGTTGAATTGTTACAAAATTTTCCATCTGCAGATATCTCCTTCAGTTTGTGATTTCTCTTCCGTGCATCTGTATTTTAGTTTCTACAAAAACACCTACACAATAATTGCAATACCCTGAGATTTAGAAAATGGTAAAGACCAAAACTAAAAAAAAAATAATAAGTGATTTTGACAGTTGTTGAGTTTGTGGGTGGTTTGATACCAAAAAGTTTATATCAAAAATAGGCAATTGAGCTCCCTCTCAAGCAAAGATTTTTTTACCTTTTTTGAATGATGGATTTTTTAGATAATCTGGTAAAACCTATGACCCCCTTCTTGAAATGAAGTTTTTAAATAATTGGAAGAGATGCTCAAGTTCAATTAAAGTTTACTTGAAGCAAGTCAGCAACCATTTATTAAGCATATAAAATGTTACAGACAGATAAAAAGCAAAATAAAAACAATCCCTGCCCTCAAGGAGCAATAAATGGAAAAACAATCATATATAAAAATATGTATAAAGAAGAAATTGAAGGTAAACTCTGAGGGAAGGTACTAGCACTAAGGAAAACACATAAGGCTCCTTGCAGGAGGTAATGAAAATAAAAGATGTAATTTTTCCCTATCCAAATCTGTGTACCCCTGAAATCTATCTTTAGATCTCAAGTTAAGAACCCTCCTTGGATGATAACTCTAAACCTCTAATGGGATCTTGAGAATAATTAAATTCTTCTCCAGATGTAGTCCTTTTCAGTCAAGGTTAATTTGTGGAAGAAAGAACAATAAAGTCAGGGCACGATGAAGGATAGAATGCCTTCCAAGAAAACATTCCTGATACAATGTTGGATGTGTTGGCTTCTTATGAAGGGCTAATGATATAAAACAAGACTGAATTTGAGCTATGACTCAAAAACTGAATGAAGGACAGAGGTCACAGGTATGTAGAAAAATGCCTTTGAGTTCTTTCAGTGCCCATTTAACATGGGCAAGGCATTCAGATTGAAAAGACTAAAATGAAATAGTCTCCCACCCTCAGAGATCTTTGATTCTATTAGCAAAGACAAGGTGACTTTGGAGTGAAAGTACAAATAGCTAGGGGAAAGGCTTTGTGTGGATAATACTTAATCTGACCTCTGAAGAAAATGAAGTATGTTCTAAGAGACAGAGATGAGAACACATTTAGAGATGCAAAGAACTGGGACAAAGATACAGAATCAGGGCAAAAAGGTGAGGGGGAAAGCAACAGTTGAGCCTTGCCAGACTCAGGAACCACCACTTTTTTTTATCAACATGGAGGTCTCTCCATTTTAATATGGTCTCAAAATGTCATGAGTCCATCCATTCTCCTTCCCAACCTCTTTCATGATTTGGAATTCCCATTTCCTCTCTCCTACACATTTCTAGCTTGCTGACTGGTAGAACCAAATAAGCATGCCAGTCAGCACCCCAGGAGTACATAAAAATATTGTCTATATAGATCTCCACCAGTAATGAATAACAATAATAATAAAAATGATGATAATACAAGGATGAAAATTATATTAGCTAGTGTTTGTATATAGGACTTGAAATTTTACAAATTGAAAACCTTGCCTGTATAATCTCATTTGATTCTAGGTCCTTAAAAGATAGATTAAATACATGGGTTGAGTGGGCATGGAGAACAAAAGATGTCACTAAGGTTATACATTGGATGGTGAAAGGAAGGAAGGCAGTTCCCTTGGAAGCAATAGGGAAGTTTGAACAAGAGAAGGCTTAAAGGAAATAATATGAGTTCTATTCTGGTTATGTTGAGTTCGACTTGCCTACATGGTATCCAGTTCAAAATCTCTAGTAGGCAGGAGACAATGTGGGACTATAATAGCTTAGAAGAAAGACTAGGACTGGATATGCAGATTTAGAAATCATCTTTACAAAGATGAATTGAACCCAAGGGAGCTGATTAAATTAGAGTAAGTATGGAGAGAAAAGAGGTCTAGGATACAACTTTGGAGGACTATGACAGTTGGTAGGTATAAGATGAAGACAGACACAACAAAACTGAATGAGAAGAATTATCACTTCTATCTGTTGATAGAAAGCAGAACCAAGAAGAGGAGAGGCATGAGAACCTACCAAGGAAACATTATCAAGGAGGTGGCCAATGGTGCTCCAGTGTTGCAGAGAGATGAACAATAATAGAGAGAAAAGTCATCAGATTTGGCAGACACGAAATTATTGGCAACTTTGGCAAAAGCTTCAGTTAAGTGATAAGGTTTGAATCCAAATTACACAGAGTTTAAAAAAAGAGGTGAAAACCAAGTGTGGATAGCTTTTCGAAGAAATTTAGCTGAGAGGGAAGTGGGGGAAAAAATAGAACTATATCTGACAGCACAGTAGATTTAAAGTGAGACTTTTTCAAGGATGTAAGAGATGTGGGCACCTTCATCTTACATGATAACATCATAAGTCTTCATTGACTGTGGACAAGCCATGATGTAAAGCAAGACAAACCATCTCTATGCCCACTGAGACTACTCTTATGCAGTCTATTATGACCACCTACCTAGATAATAGGTTCCTAACTGGTGTTCCCACATTCGTGTTCTCCCCTGTTCAATTTGTTCTTTGTATTGCTCCCAGTCATCTTTCTAGCATAAAAAGTCATGCTATTTTTCAACATAAAAATCTTTAGTGACTTACTATTGCCTCCTTAATTAAATTCAAACTCCTTTATTTGATATTCAAGACCATGCATCACCTGGTCAGTCTGCTTTCCCAGACTTATTTCACATTATCCATCTTCCAGATGAACTGGGTTATTTTCTCCCCCTCCCAACATACCTTTTGTTCTCATGCCTCCACCCCTTTACTCATGCCACTTCCATGCTTAGAATATGTTACCTCTTCTTACTTTTTAAATTTCCATCAATCATTTCAAGGTCCACTCACAAGGTACTTTCTCCAAGAAGTCCTCAATGAACCTTCTAGTTGTTTTTTTTCCCTTTCCTTTCCTTGACATATATATAGCATAGGCCATCCCATGAACCATAAAATGGAGCTCCATGGGTTTACTTCTGCTATATACCTATGAAATACAGCATTAACTGCATTTAATTCTCTTCCTTTTGCTAGGTCTATCAGCTCCATGAGCTCAGGGGCAGTATCTCCACCAGCAGTTATAACAATATTCTGTATACTAATGTATGTCAATAAATGTTAAAAGCATTGTAAAAAGCCAAGTTAGGGACCAGGTCAGAATAATAACAAACTAAATATTGATCTGATAATAAACTTGGTAGGGCAAAATAGAAGTGAAATCAGAAACACAAAGCCAAAAAATAAACTAGAATAAGATTTAGACAAGTGAGAGAGAATTGAGAAAAGTTCAGGCTGCTAAGGAGGCAACAGACAATAGTTTTACTCTTAAAACATGATGATTGGGGCAGCTAGGTGGTGCAGTAGATAGAGCACTGGCCCTGGATTCAGGAGTACCTGAGTTCAAATCAGACCTCAGACACTTAATAATTACCTAGCTGTGTGGCCTTGGGCAAGCCACTTAACCCCAGTGCCTTGCAAAAACCTAAAAAAAAAAAAAAAAAAAAAAAAACCATGATGATTCACTGATTACGCTAACCTTGTATTCCCACACACAAACCACTGTTCAGTGCCGCACAACTGGTTACTTCCTCGCAGTTCAGACATGTTTTGGACTCTTGTATTAGTTTATCTGTGTTTTGATTTGGGCATGGATTAATAACTTACAATATGTTACTGAAACAAGATCACCAAAGATCTCTTAAAAGTGGCATCGGGGACAACTAGGTGGTGCAGTGGATAGAGTATTAGCCCTGGAGTCAGGAGAACCTGAGTTCAGCCTCAGACACTTAATGATTGCCTAGCTGTGTGACCTTGGGCAAATCACCTAACCCCATTGTCTTAAAATATATATTAAAAAGTGGCATCATATTTCCTGCATATTCTAATGGAATTCCTTTTCTTATGGAACAAGGGCAAGGTTCCTAGGGCCTTTCCCACTCCTAAGTGATAAACACATTGATAGGTCACAAGCACAGATAAATTCAGGTAACCTGAACTAGAACAACATTCATTTGGATAACAAGCTTCAAACTCCATTCCATTCACTTTGACCTTGGGGAATGATGCCAGTGCCATTGAAGTCATACCATATGACTAGATTAGCTATAGCACTCTATGATCAGTGTGCAATCTTATACATCATTGAGTAGGCAATCAGACTGACTTGGCAAATGCAATTCTGGAGTTCCTCTCAATTTTTTAAAGTGTTTTACATCTGACCTAACATGTTAAACTTGAATATACTTATTACTTATAAACTTCAGGTAACAGAGAATCCTAGAAAAGTTGTTAGGTAAACATCTCAATAGTCAGAATTTTATAAAGTTCTGCATTATGGCTATAAAATCAGTTTCATAGTATATATGTCTTATTAGGATTTATAATTAGGATATATACATTTTATTAGGATTCCTTTGGGGGATACCTATGTAAGAATTAGAATGTCACACTACTATCTTCCATTGTGTTAGGAGAAAAAAGTTAAAAGCCAATAACTGCAGTTATTAGGATCCTATCCCCTATGTTTTGTATTTGTTGTTGCTTCCAGAATGAGATATGGCAATGGATAGATAGAAGATCTTTTAAGATAGATAGAAGACGTTTTCTGTTAATAAAATGAAAAAAAAGGACTACTTAATGTAAAATAGAAAATGTCTATACCTGCATCACACTATTTCCAGAAACTATATAACAATGGAAGAAATTATTTCCCTGGCCTTTCTTTTTTATCCATTGATTCATTCCTTTCCCAAAGCTAGTTCTACCTTTGTCTTTTTCTTTCTTTCTTTCTTTCTTATTTCCTATTCCTTCCTTCCAAAATGCAATCATTTTCATTTCATTTGGTGAATTTGTTCTTGTCCTCAAAGACAGCCTGTATAAACAAAAATGACAGTGACAGCCATACACCAATTTTTGCATCTATGCATTACAGGAAAAATAGAAAGCTTTTAGACAAATTTGTAGATAAATATATGGTCAACATAGTCTCTAAATTCTTTCATTGTCAATATTTTTTAGAAAATTGGGTTTTCTATAATCAGCACAGTCTCAAAACTATAATCCATTACTAATTTTAGAAAGTCAGGATTGGTACATAAGAAATGGTTATTCACAATCCAAGCATATTGTAATAATTAGTAATCACAGATTTTCCAAATCCTATGGACTAGGCAGGGTCAATCATGACATTCATACTATAAACACAACCAGGTTATGAGAAAGCTAGCTCCTCTCATTCATGGATATGCAGAAGATGATCCTAGAGATAGCTGTTTTATGTCTGCTAGAATCCAAAGGAATAAATGAATGATTCAGATCTGAGTTATTCAGTAACTCCCCATTCTTTTTCATGTTTCTCCCAACATCCATGTTTTTTTTAAAAAAGTTATCAAACCCAAGCTCCTGTAAGCTCTTACCTGATTTGAAATCAATGCTCAAATGAGCTTTCTTATATGTAATCAAATTGAAATGCTGACTAGATCTGGAATTAAAAAGTCTAAATTCAGAATCTGGCTCTCATATTTATTAGCTAAGGTCATAGGTAGGTCAATTATAGCCTCTCTGAATCTGTTTCCTTTTTTTTAAAGTAGGAATATAAGGCTTGCCTTGTCTACCTCACAGGGAAAAGTACTTCTTGAGAGGAAAGTACTTTGTAAACTGTGTATTAATGTGAATTATCCTTCTCCCTGAAACATGATGATAAGTTTATTAATAGAATCCTCCAGTTATACCTTGTGACACTTTGATTTTCTTGTTTTAACTTAATTTAATTCAACAATATTTGGGAAGTTTTTGTTATCCCTCTATTTCCTCATCGTAAAATGAAGAGATTTGAGAAAATGACTTCTGATGTTGTTTCCAACTCTACTTCTATGCTTCTATATGAATATTGATAGTGCATTAGGTGCTGTGGAGGCTGCAAAGAGATATGACATAGACTCAAGAATCTTGCAATTACACCAGGGAGATAATGCATATACACAATGATTAAGCAATGATAAGAACAAGTTAGCTCATGTTTACATGTCAAAATGAGTATATGATGGTGGGGTAGAAGAGATAGGAAGAAGAAAAATTCACTGTGGGCCAGAGCAATCAGAGGTTACCTGGAAAAGAAGGGTCTGAGCAAGGTTGTGAAATAAGACTATTATTATATAAATTTGCAATTTATGTTCCTTTTGCCTTGCCCAATCCCACTTTTTCATCTTCACCTACTTTCTGTCTGAAGGCCAAAACACACATTGATATATAAATATATATATATATATATATACACATATATACATATATATATATATATATGTGTATATATGTATATATATACTAATTATTATACATATACTCATAAGGTGAGTTAGCCTTTTTTCCAGTTGTCTTGGAGTAAGGCAGATTGCTGCAGAGGGGATGCTTGATGTGCCAATTTAACCACATGAGAGTCAAAGTTTGCCATTACTACCCTAGAAAACTGTAGGAAAAAGGAATAATGGTTTTATTCATTTTATGCCAAATGACTTGGGTCTTTCAAAAGAAAGAAATGTGGAATTAGTTGTAAAGAATGTCTGTGCCATATTGCCAGGAGATTTGCCAAAAATACATGAAAGTTGGATTTTTTAAATCTACTTTTAGTTCTGTATTTACCAGCATACCCTTCCAACTTTTTGAGTAGTTATTTTACTATTAAGATGGTGGAAGCTGAAAAATCATTCAGGTAAATTATTCCCAGCTGCCTCTATGGAGAGCAGAAAATCCTGCAGCTAAAGTGAGGTGCATAAATCTTTCCAGGTGGGAACAGTGGTTAAGTACATTTTATTGTAGCCAACAGGGTCATTCATGCCTCTTCCACTACTCTTCAGAAGCCTTCACAGGAACTCTGGTTATTGATGGCAAAAAGAATAGACCACAAGAAAGAATAATGTGTGAATAAAATTTTTTTCTCCTCAACACAGAAAGAGAGAGGGATGGGCTAAAGTCTGAGAGGAAGAAAAAGCAGTCGTGAAAAAATTAGGATTATTTCTTCCTTGTGAATCAAGTATTCTGAATAGCACAAAACATGCAGAAAGACAGAATGATGTACACACACACACACACACACACACACACACACACACACATCTTTTCCTGACTCCAGGCCCAGCAATCTGATTTGCATTTAACTGTGGCTATGCAAGTCACTGGTATATGTCACAGACACATACACACATATGCATGCACACATGTATGTGCTTGTATGTGTTGTGTTCTACATGCAGAGACACACATGTGTACATTTTTAGTGTTCCTCCATTTTTCACTCTGTGATCCAATTTGGAGTTTTCTTGGCAAAGATACTGGGGTGGTTTGCCATTTCCTTCTCTGGCTCATTTTACAGATGAGGAAACTGAAGCAAACAAGAGTGACTTGCCCAAGATCACCCAATAAGAAAGAGTCTGAGGTCCCATTTGAACTCTGGAAGATGAGTCTTCTGGACTTTCAAGCCTAGTATCTATCCATAAAGCCACATATAAATATAAATATAAATATATATATATATATAGAGAGAGAGAGAGAGAGAGAGAGATACACACATTCAAATACAGACATATATGTGAGATGTGTGTAAATATATTATACATATATGTATATACATTTTCCTCATATCCAAAGTGAATAACATCCTTTCTCAAATGAAACTGCCAAGCATTCAAACTCTACTACAGAAAGTACAACTCAGCCATGTTGCTCAAACGCCAAATGAGCACTTGCCAAAAAAAGACTATTTTATAGAGAACCCACACAAGGGGGGGGCAGAAAATAGAGATACAAAGGATATAAGGTTTCTTTTAATAATTTTGGAATCGATTTGCAACATGAGATTCACTGGCACAGGACTACCTGCCATGGCGTACCCTCATCAGAGAGAATGCTGTGTTCTATGAGCAAGGCAGAATTGTATAGCTAAAAAGAAACATGAAACACACAAATTGAGAGAATCCACCCCAAATGCTCACATGTCTTATTTGTGCCCAATCTGTAGTAGAATATTCCAAGCACATATTGGTCTTATCAGCCACAGTTGGACATACTATAATGTGACTTTAACATTTTGGTCCTCTTTGAGAAGGAAGGACAAAAACCAACTTCTGCATTTTTAGCCAAATGTCCTATGTACTCACCCATGTGTTAAATATATGATTAAACTGGCACAACAAAAATCCCCTAAATAATAATAGGATTTTTCCAAGACATCTGGAAAAAAGATAACTCACCTTAGGAATATGAATATTACTATATGTGTCACATGTATAAGCTAGCTTTTGGACAGAGAATAAGAAAAAGATACAATAGGAGGAAAAGGGAAGATAAATCACAAATAGATAATAGACAATCACAATAGATAATGACAATCCTACTTCATGACCTTGCTCAAGCCCTCCTTTTTCTAGAAAACCTCAGATAACTTTTACCCTCAATGAACTCTACCTCTTCTTGACTCTTATACCACACATTGTCATACACTCATTTTGAGGGGGGAAAAACAACAAACATGTGCAACCTTGTTTTACCATTGCTTAAGAGTTTTTTATGTGTGTGTATATTTATATATGTTCATATATGTTTATATATTTAGTCTATACGAGAATATAAAGCACACATATGTTTCCTCACAACCCTCTAAGAAGATATTGCAAATGCTTATTTCAGTTTCCTAGATGAGAAAAATTCAAAGAGATCTGAACTGTACTATCCAAATGACTTGTATAGTGGCAGGTAAGGATCCAACCAATAGAGTGCTGGGCCTGGAGTCAAGAGAAGTAGAATTCAAATTTTTCTTCAGATTCTTCCTAGTTAGGTGACTCTGGGCAAATACTTCACCTTCCTGCCTACCTCATTTCCTAATCTATGCAATGAGAATAGTCTAGCACCCACCTCCCAGAGTTTTTATGGAAATAAAAAGAGACAATATTTGTAAATTGCTTAACACAAGACCTAGTACAGAGTACTATTCCCCCTCCTTTTGCTTCCCTTCACAGTTAGATCAGGGACTTGGACTCAGGTCTCCTAATTCTAAGAGTCTAGTCTTCTTTCTACTATGCCACAGTGCCCATGATTTTAGATATATAGATATAAGCTGTATATGCTGCAGCTAAAGCATTTACACATAAACTTTCTACCTTAATTCCTTAAATCTTGTGGCATTCTAATTTTTCCTATGGACTTATCATATTTTCACAACAGTACTATTCATGTGTAGGTATGAATGCCAGGCTTTTCTGTATGGCACACATATATGCTTTATTTTTTATATTTATTCATTTGAAAATCTTATCTGAAACTCTGAACTATTTTTACCTCATGAGGTACAAAATATCTTTGTTCAAAAACAAAACAAAACAAACAAAAAAGCATCAGAACTTAATAAAAGTTCAAAATTGACCTGACACCCAGTTCCATAAATTAAAATTGTTTCTTAGTCTTTCTTGGTTGTAGAACTTTATAGTGTTATGATCTTTTCTCTACCAATTTATATGTAATTTAGTTTTAGGAGTCTGTCATTAGCCTTTTGAACTGATCCTGCCCTGAAAATATGTTGTATTACTTTTAGACTGCTAAACTAACTGCCTTTCAGAACCTCTCACCTGCTATTTCTCTAGTAATTTACAAAGCTAAAACCTGATGTGTTATTGAACATTTTATTAAATTTTTTATCTTTTTGCAAATTGATATTATTCTAGCACTCCAAAGTTTGTTTCTAACTTTGTTATTGCTGAAAACCTGAACTTTAGCAGATCAAAGACTTGAGAACCTTTAAGTAGGTTAGAAACTATAATTCTATTATTCATTTATTTATTCTATTATTCTATAATCAGAGCCATCTATCTTGTCTATGATATTTTCTAGAAAAGGAAATTCTAAATCAATCAACAAGCATTTATTTAGTGTCTACTATTTACCAGTCTCAGAACTGGGGCTAAAAAGAAAGACAAAAGACAGTTCCTGCTCTTATGAAGATCCCATTCTTATGAAAAAAAACAAACAGAAAAATGGATGTGGTAACCATAGGAAGGAACCAAAATTAAGAGAATCAGGAATTCCTATGTAATTTTTCTAATTTTTAAAACCATAATTCTCAAGAAATTTCTCTTCATATCTATCCTAATAGGTTCTAATTTCTAACACCAATTATCTTTGTTTCTTTCCTTTAAACTTTTTCCTCATTATCTACATGGCTTTTTTGACCATAAGTAATCCCCCAAAAAAAAGCAAAACACGCAACTTTCTCAGAAGGGACTCAGTAATTTTAAGGACAAAGTTACTCAGAAATTCACAAAAATACCCAGTCTTAATATCTTGCTTCCTCTGAGTTCCAGTTACAAAGGAAAATTCCCTACTGAAAGACAGAAATATTGAATTTTCAGAACATTTTAATTTCATGTCAGTAAGTTTTGTACATAATTCTTTTAATCTCACAATGCTCTTTAAAGAACTGCTGAGTTAAGTGTTATTATAACAATAGCCAATTTACAAAGAGAAAAAAAATTTAATAAAATATTCAATGACACATTAGGAAAAGTGTCCCCTCAGAGAGAAAGCAAATTTGATAGTACTGAGGATGTTAAGGAACTGAAAAATTCCCTCCCAATAAAAAAAACAAGAATCCATGCATATTAAAAGAAAGAAAATTTAATATTTCTATGCTTGATTGTAATTCTGCTACCATAGGTTTAAAAACTGTAATTTAAAGATTACTATAAAATAAAAAAAATCATCTCAGCAATTCCAAAGTTCTGAACCATAGAGGTAATTAAGATAAATCATTACCATCTTTTATGATATTATGTTTTTCACAGGAGTCCTCTTCCAAATGTTTCCATTTCTATCAGAAGTTTTCATTTGTTTCTTATAAAGGTCAACAACTTCTTTCATATGAAAATGTCCTTGGCAAGGCTGTTACTAGCTCATATAAATTTTCTGTGTCATCAAAAGTCAATATTTTGTGATGGGATTTAAAAAAGGGTCTGGTCATGAGCTGTTTGTATATTATCTAAGGACCAGTCCAGCTAAGTTTAAGAGGCTCATTACCAGGATAGTATGGGGAAAATGAGTATTTTAGTCAAGGCATCTCTCAAAGATTAACTCTGCATTAATAGTGGGGAAATTCATGATGATATTACAGATCTTGGAAATACTAAATTAAGTAACATTCATTCATTAATTCATGAGTCATTTATTGAATACCTTCTATATAGATAATTAGTACACCAAATGTCAAGGATCCAAAAGAATCAGATGTAATAATCTACTAATTTAAAATCTCAACATCTTTCAGAATTTTTATGGGTCATAAGTTTATGAAAGGTAGCCAAATAATATTATCAGACTTATTAAAGTAATTGATTCTCATTTTGTGTTATTAGTGAAAGGTCTATTAGTGCTGTTGCTCACAATATAATAACCTGAAAATAAATATTTTTATTTTAACCACCTTTTCATAATTTAAACATTTTAACTTCATTTTCAAACCCCTGAACAGAATTAAGAACTTCAACATCTAAGGACTCTTAAAGAACATCTAATTCATACCATATCTGAATAGGAGTATCTTGTAAAACATAACTGGCTAATGATCACTAAACCTTTGCTTGCTAACTTCTATGAAAAAAAAATTCTGTTCTTAGATCTAGATAGGTAATGCCCAAAGCTATGCCTCTAGCCCCAAACTCTGAGTTATACAAATTTATTTTTCCAGCTTTCTATCAAATATCTCCATGTTATTATGCAGTCCATCAAAAAGTAATATACCAAAAGCCAAATTAGTTATCTTCTCACCCAAAACCTGGCTTCTCAACTTCTCTTGATTTCTGTTTATAAAACACCCTTGTTCCAGTCACCCAGACTAAAAAATATCAAGCAAACATAAGTCTACTCAACTGAAGCAGTTGAAATAGATGATCTTAGAAAGAATATTAGAGCAAAGAAAGACTGAGACTAGAACCCTGGTAAATGCATACAATTATGGGAGAGAGAGAAAAGGGAAGAGAAACCCTTGGAGGCAGGAATCATCAGGGCAGTAAGATAAGAACAAGGAGAACAGATGCAAGAGAAAAAAAGAAAGGAAAGAATTTCAAAAATTAAGAGGTGGCTGTGTCAAATATTATAGTGGTTAAGACAAATAAGGATTGAAAAAGACCATTAAATTTGACGAATAGGGATTAACTGACCTTTTTTTTGAAGGAACAGTAAAATAAAGGTAAGAAAGTGGAAGCAGTCAGATAAATTATTCTTTTCAAATGTTGTTTTTAAAGGCAAAGATAGGAATAAACCAGGGCAAGGAAGACTGGAGCATACTTATAGACAAGAGTATTTTTATGAAAAAAAATGACAGAATCAAGAATGAAAGAGACTACAAAGCAAGAAAGAGAATAGATCACTGGAACAACATTACAGAGAAATGAGGAGTTGATGAGATCAAGAATAGAGATGGAGAAAAAAAAAAGATGGAGGGTTTGTCCTTGGGAAGAAAGGAAGAAAACTTTTAAAAACAAAAGCAATTTCTCCCTCCTCTAAACTCCTATATCATTTTTAATAGTATACAGTTATTTATTATATATATCATTTATCACATATTATCATATATATTATAGCCTTTTTATGAACTTTAATTTAAAATAAAATGTTTGCTGGACAAAGTATTTCAATTTTAAGCCTTTATGGCTTAGAAGTCTCATATCATAGCCCCAAAATCTTTATCATATACCTAAAGTCTTAGAACACACACCTTGTTTAAAAATGCCTTATAACCCGTCTTCTCATGAAACATCAAGAACAAAGAAAAAAAACTGATAGTTTAAAACTGCCTATACAATAAGCTATAAAGCAAGCTTCATCTCATGAAACATCAAAAAGAAATAGAGAAAAAGCTAGTTAACAGAAAACATGTCCTGAATTCCACTCAAGCATTCAAAGATAAAACTAAAAGGCCAAGAAATAAAAGTGGAAAGACTCTCTTAAGATTTTTACCAGGGACTATTCTTTCAATGACAATGGGATAAACCACATTTGAACTACAGCCTTACATTGCCTGTTGTACTTCATAGGAAAGGAGAAATACCAGTGAAGAAAATGTGGGGGACTTGAGTATTCTTTGTTTTGGGGAAATATGTTCTTTCCAGAAAAAGTAGTCAAAGGTCAAAGAAACAGAGGTATGAGACTGTAAACAGAGACTCTTAGATTTATTTTGTTCCTCTCTTTAATGACTTCAGTAGAATGAATGATCCTGATTGATTCTCTCTTGAAAGAAGTTTCAAATTAGAGGTACACTGCCAAAACAGATATTCCGATAAAACAAAACACCAAGAAATACATTTCCAACAGCAACCAATCTAACTTTTGATAATTACTATGATCCAATTTCCTTTTTTTTGCTGAAGAATACCTTTGATTGGTTGTATACTCTATATATGCCTAAAAAAGTAATAAGAATTCAACTGCAGCTGCTTAAAACCTGAGTAGTCTTCCCTAGTGCACTATTAACTTTCTTTTTCTTTCAGTCTGTCTACTCACTTTCTAATCACCAGTTGTATAGAACTGATAGAAGGTGAGATTCTCCCTAGGATCTCAAGGATCCCAGCTTGGAAAATTCCCACAACAAAAACAATGATAGAAAAAGCAGATGGCCCAGAGTAAATATATCAAAAAGGAGGTCCATGACGGGATCCACACATATTTGAGGGCATTGATATAGCAATTTTAAAGATGTCTAAAAGAAGATGATCAAGAAAATAACAGTCTACTTTTTCACTTTTTTAAAATATTTATCAAAAATAGATACATATACCCAAAATATTCTTAATGAAAATATGAAAAAGAAATAGGGTTTTCCACATGATATTCTACAATAGACCAGAATTATATTCATTTACATGATACATTCTTATTAACTTAAAGAGTGAATTAATAAATTAATAAATGCAACTGACTGAAAGGTATAGATAATACAGGATTCTATTTAGTTCACTGTTTATTAACTATAAAAACAGTATTTGATTCAAAGGGTAAAAATTTATTCTTAGAAGTCCTACTTCACCAAAGTGTCCCTTATTAAAATGCTAATACATCATATAAGATCCCTTAGTTGTTACAACAGGACTAATTTTGTTCAACAATTCTCTGATTTCTAATACAGAGTAAAGTTTAAGACAGGAAGACAAATCTGCCATTGAAATAGGAGGACAAGCCAAAGAAAAGAAAGACTGAAAAGAAACTCTGTATAGAGAGTGAGGTACCCTACATGCAAATGATCCTGATTGTAGCCAACATTGTGTTGATTGCATCAAGATCTGGAACTTGGAACATCCCCTAAATGAGATCTATGATTACTGAGTATTTGCACCTGTTTGCACAGGGAAAAAACCAAGAGAATGAAGAATGACTATTGTCCATATTATGCAACAATTCAGTAAAGATCAATTATCTTGGATTAATTTGCAGATAGATTAGGAACCAGGTCCAGAAATGAATGGGAAGATATGGGTGTGTTGCCTTGCACTGAGGTTTTTACACATGTCCCTTAAGTTTTTCCAGCAAAAATCCATCTATTTTACTCCAATACGTACATCTGGAGTGATTTTTTTTTACAAGGCAATGGGGTTAAGTGGCTTGCCCAACACCATACAGCTAGATAATTATTAAGTGTCTGAAGTCACATTTGAACTCAGGTATTCCTGACTCCAGGGCCAGGGCTCTCTATCCACTGTGGCACCTAACCACCTAGCTGCCCCCTGGAGTGATACTTTTTTAAAGAAAACAAATAACAAAGACTAAAATGAATAATATTCTCTCAGCTTTGTAAGGGATGTTTTTAATTGATCTAAAAAAATAGAACAAGGCACTGAAGAAACAATAGATGACTCTAATCGATAGAGATAAAAGGAAGTTTTGTTATTATAAAATAAATTATCTTTAAAAATTAAAATTAACAGCTTGCATAAAATTTAAAGGAAATATATTGTTTATTGTCAATCATATTTACTCTATATGGCACTGATGTGTGCCTGTAAGATGCAGAATGGGCCATTAGAATAGCACCACACTGCATGGAATGTTGGACCCATGGTCAGGATGATTTGGGATCCTGAGTTTAAATTTGACCTCAGGCAATAGCTGTATGATCCTGGGCTAAAAAGTTGTAAGATATGCAATGGCAAGATGAATGAATCCTGATGAATCAAAAAGCAATGAAGAGATACGTGATGAATATAACTAGGAGTATGATGAACTCTATGTCAAAAAAAAGTTCTGTAAAAATATCAAAAAATGTACGCTTAAGAAAAGGGGATATGCCAATTATTTATACAGAGAAAAGGATGAATGGATCGAAAATCCATTTATTAGTGGCCACATGATGTCTGGAGAACCAGAGGAAGGACCTCAGTATATGTCATGAATCTGCTACAGAGGATTTGTTGGAGGATATGAACAAGATTGGATCTATTCTCTCATCAATCTGGATACTTTCAACAGTATACACCCCGTACATACTACATGCTGTACCAATCTTATTCTCATCCTACCATAATGAAATGTGTATACTGTCCATCTTTCTTGTTGATTCAGTCATTTTTGTGCCCATTTGGGGTTTATTGGCCAGGATACTGGAGTGATTTGCCATTCTCTCCTCCAGCTCATAAACTGAGGCAAACAGTGAAGTGACTTGCCCACGGTTACACAGCTAGGAAGTGTCTGAGGCTGAATTTGAACTCAGGAGGTCTTTTTGACCATGGGTCCAGTACTCAATGCACTATGGCACCAACTAGTGGGCTATTCTTCATTTTACAGGCACTCATCGGTGCCATATAAAGTATGTTTGATAAATATATTTATGATCTATTTATTTTATTTTTCTCCAAGAAGTTTCTTTTAATTTTTAAATATCTTTTAATTTTTATAATAGCAAAACTTCCTTTCATCACTATACATATAATTCATCTATTGGTTCTTCAGTACCATGGTCATTTCTTTAGATCAATAAAAAAAAACCCTCCTCTTCAATGCTGAGAGGAGGGTATTATTCATTTTCCTTTTTTAGACATTCATTTTTTCTTTTAAAAAAATGTTGTTGGGGCGGCTAGGTGGAGCAGTGGATAGAGCACCAGCCCTGGAGTCAGGAGTACTTGAGTTCAAATCTGGCCTCAGATACTTAATAATTACCTAGCTGTGTGGCCTTGGGCAAGCCACTTGCCTTGCAAAAACCTAAAAAAAAAGAATGTTGTAGCACTCCAGATAGAATATAAACTTCTTGAGGTTGGGGAATGGGTCATTTTTGTCTTTGTATATACTCAGCATCTGATAGAGTACATTACAGATATTTGTAGAAGGGAAATAAGTGTTAAGATCTTTATTGATATTTAAATTAACTATCTAGTTAATGGTGGGTATGACATCTATTCTTTGCCATCAAATCAACTGATTTTACCAGTGGTTTTTATTGAGTTCATTCTGCACCGTTACTTGTGAGTTTCTTATATATTAATCCTTTATAATAAGGAGGTTCTATTTCTAGATTCTCTATTCTGTCCTAGCAATTTATTTCTATATTTAATATCTAATACCAAGCAGATTTTAATAATTCCTATGTAATATTATATTTTATATTTTTATATTTTATATATAATTATATATATATTTATATTTGATGATGTAATTTCCTCCTTTGCTAGTTTTATATTTCATAGTTATTCATAGTCTTATACATTTATTTGTCCATATGAATTTTTCCATGACAAAATTAATAAAAATAAATGAATACTGAGGACAGGGACTATTCTGTTTTTGTCCTTGTATCCTCAATGCGTTAACACAGTGCCTTACACATGTCAAGGCTTAACAAATAAATAATTGTTGAATTAAACCAAATTGATTTAAATTGCAAAAAATAGTCTAGAGGCTTTTTCACTAGTACTGCACTAAATCTGTTAGTTTGGGAAGTATTGCCATTTTTTAGTATTTTTCCTTAGCCTATCCATAAGTGGGGATAACTCCATTTCTTTGGTTCCTTTTTATTAGTCAATAACATTTTGAGATTGTTTTGATAAATTATGTAATACATTGTGACATATGACAGAATTTATCTTTTAATCAGTTTTTTCCTTGATTCTGGGTGGTATATACATATATATATATACATATATATATATATATATATATATAGAGAGAGAGAGAGAGAGAGAGAGAGAGAGAGAGAGAAATTTAATCAATTAATGATGCATTTTTGTACCAAACACAATGCAGATGATATGATCTTTGTGGATTATATTTATCTACTTTAGTTAATGAGAGAAGACTGACCTCATAATTCAAAAAGATCTGGGTTTATTTCTACCTCTTGACACCTCCTAGCTAGTGGCCTAGACCACTAAAGGATTTGCATTTCATACTAAGCTCCTAATACTCATAAAACCATATCTGGTCAAAAAAATCTAATTTGCTAAAGTTATTTATTGCCTCCATAGATTTTTAAAAACAGTCTTAGGATTTTTTTAAGTATAGTTATGTCATATGAAAAACAGATAAAATTTTTCCACTGATTTCTTTTTCATACCTTTATTGCTATTGCTAAGATTTTGAAAGCTATTATTAAATAGGAGTGATTAAAGAGTATTTTACTATTTAATGCCTGTCTATAATGAGGACATTTCCATTGTTTTTGTTTTATATATATATATATATATATATATATATATATAAAATCATTCATGGCATTTTATCATATGGAAAAGTTTTTCTTTTCCTATATTAATGTGTTTATATCAGTGCTATGCTTTTCAAAGGCTTTCAATATATCATGATTCTCCCTTGCTGATAAAATACAATCACATTTTCTTTATAAAAACTGCAGTAATAATCAGTAATTTTTGGTGCATTGCTATATTCAATTTGAAAGTATTACTTTGTTATCAATATTCATAACTTAATAATAGTTTACCATTTTCTTTCTCAGTTTTGTATTTGATTAAGGATTATCAGTATAATAGCTAAACTGGAGTTAACCTACCATCTTTCTCTGTTTTGAACCAGTTTTGAAACAGTTTTATATAGTATGGGGGTTCCTTAAATAGTTTTAAGATGGCCAAATTTAAAAGGACATTGAATGCCAGGTTAGGGATTTTGAATTTCATTTTGTAAAATTCACTTGGAAATTCATCTAGCCTTTATGTCATTTTGTAGTACTTGCTTTCAGTGGCTTGTATGATTTGTACTTCGTACTTCTGATTGTTCCATTTAAGTCTGCCACCTCTTGTTTTGTTATTGTTAGTTTTAATAGTCTGTTTTTAGTAGCTAATCTTCCATTTTGTTGAGATCCTCAAATTTACTGTCATAGTCTTATACTGTAACTTCTGATAATATTTTTTATTTATTTTGCCCTCATAGATCTCTCCTTTATCCTTGATTTTTTTGGGGGGGCAGGAAATCATTTGGGTTTTCTTTCTTCATTAAAGACCTAACACTGTTTGCTATTTATCAGTTTTCTTTGCCTGAACATAATGTGCTGAATAAAAAACTCTCATAATATGTTAACAACTGTTCTATCTTTATTAATAGTAGACTAAATTTTGAGGAAGATGAGTAGGGATCTTAAAACCTCTAAGATAGTGGGGGAATTAATTGAAATTATATCAGTCTCAGTTTCTTCATCTGATAAGAGATGGGGTTGTCTAGACAACTTCCTTCAATCTCTTAATTTATGAGTATAGCATATTCTTATTATTGAGATAGACAAATTGGATTTAGAAGCCTAAAGATATATATCCCATCTATAAAATTCCATAATGCCTATAATGCATAATATGATATTGACTTTTCCAGAATTAAGGAAAATTCCAAACAACATCCCTCCAGATATTATTAAGCTTGACTTATCAAACAACAAAATCAATCAACTTCAACCTAAGGAGTTTGAAGATGTTCATGAATTGAGAAAATTAAACTTGAGTAGCAATGGGATTGAGTTCATCGACCCAGGTAAGGATTAACAATGTCCCCATAATGAGGCTGCATATTTTATATGGCTTTATTCATTACATTATTTTTAGTCCAAATCTTCAATTTCATTCAAAATAGGAACTCTGAGGATGGAGACTCCTTCTCCCAATGCAACTCTCTGAGTTTTCCACAATTAATCATCTTAAAGAGATGCCTTATACATTGAGACATTCCACAACTTGCCCAGCATAACACCTCCAGTATATATCAAAGGCTAGTTTTGAACCCAGGTCACTCAACTACTCAATAAACTTCAACAAATTCCTATTGCTTCTAGAATCAAATGTAACTTCATGTATCTGGCTTTTAAAACCTTTTACATGGATAGAACACCAGCCCTGGAGTCAGGAGTACCTGAGTTCAAATCTGACCTCAGACACTTAATAATTACCTAGCTGTGTGGCCTTGGGCAAGTCACTTAACCCCATTTGCCTTGCAAAAAACCTAAAAAAAAGAAACTTTTACAAATTTTCCCTAAACTATCTAGGTAGCCTTATTATGTACTATCTCTCTTCTTAGACTCATGGTCTAGCTAAATTTGACTTCTATTTATTCGGTCAATCAGTAAAAATTTATGTTAAGGGCAGGAAATACAAAAAAAAAAAAAGGCAGAAGATAGCTACTGCCCTTCAGGAGCTCACAATGCAAGGAAACAATATGTAGGCTACTATCTATGAACAAACTATAAACAGGATAAATTCCTCAGTTGCAAAAATGTAACACTGTGTTTTCTTTTAAGTTTTACAACTTCTCTAAAATTTCAATGGAAGGAATTATCATTCTATTAAACATAATACCCTTTCTAAAGTAAAATAAAAGCAAGGCATAAAAGTTTTTTCTCTTTTCTGAAAATTAAGGCAAAGGGAGGAAGGATTCTTCCAATACTGGTTTTTCAAAAGCATTATTAGTAAAATACTTATTGGTAATATTGATACATTTCTAAATGAAAAAGTTGACCTTTCTTTTGAATTCAAGAATTGTTAAGATCTATTTGCCTCAGAGTTTTGGCAAACAAAAAAAATTATATTTTTTCTCCCATTCCTAGTGTGAATAGAACTTTCTTAGGGAATGTTTCTACTTCTCCAGGAATGCCTTGAGAAGTAATTTTGGACAGGGTGATGGTCCTTTCCACCTTGACCCAATCTGATTTTATACTTTTTTGTAACTGGGCAAAATGTTCAATCAAATTGTGAAAAAGAAGTGAATACATTTGAATTTCAAATTGATAGCTCTCTCCTTAGATGTAAGAGTTTTTAAAATATTTATGGAAGTTAATCCTTTTGCTGAGTTTGTTTGGAGAACTGTCTTAGTATTCAAGAGGCTAAAATGAATTAATATAAGTTTTTTTCCAAAAGTTACATGATCTCATCTTCTTTCTCAAATAATTGCCCAAGGCAATTTTCATTTGTTTATGCCTCAGAGTGAGCAAAAATTTAAAAAAGTATAATAATTTCTTTTCTAAAATGACTTGTTCTACTTCCTTTCTGGTCAATATAAAAACATACATGAAAACAAAATATATCATAGAGTTAAGTAAATTCATTTCTCTATTGAAATAGCTGTATTTTGCTAATCTCAATCAAGAAAGTTTGCCTAAGCAATAAAGCTATTTTTCTTATAATCTTACATTTATATGTATGCTTGCCATTTACAGTCATTAATTTAATAAGTATTTTATATTATTAGCTGCTTTTTCAGGACTCACAAATTTAGAGGAATTAGACTTATCCAACAACAATCTGCAAAACTTTGACTACGGAGTATTAGAAGATCTCTATTTTTTGAAAATCTTGTGGCTTAAAGAAAATCCTTGGAGATGTGACTATAATATCCACTACCTTTACTACTGGTTAAAACATCACTATAATGTTCATTATAATGGACTGGAATGCAGAACTCCGGAAGAATACAAAGGCTGGCTTGTTGGAAAATATGTTCGAAGTTACTATGAAGAATGCCCAAAGGACAAGCTACCATCATATCCTGATCCAACTGACCAGGATACAGAAGATGATCCATGGGAAAAAATACATAAAGACCACATGACAAAAAAACAAAGTGTCAGGATTACCATAGTAGGCTAGCTTAGAAGGAATCCGCTTTGTAAGTAGATTAGGTTTGATATTGTTTAAGGAAAATTTTATGTTTACATTTTGGTTAACTGTGTTATCCATCTATGAAGGAATGTCTATGAAGCTAACAGGGTTCTTTAATTATTAGTTTAGTTGCAAACTAAGGGGAGGATCTCATGCTGTTTATCCTGTACGTAAGCTGGTCAAGCAACCACTACTGGCAGGCACTCTTCAATGATAAATTGCATGAAATCAGATTCCATGTGATGGCATTAATAATTATGTGTAATGACTTGCATAACTTCTTTTTACTGTTTAAAACAAAACATAAAACTTGGTTCATTCTCGCCATACATGTTGTGAACTATTTGTAAATACACAGAAAAAAAAATTAAAATGAAAGCTACAAATATATATCCACAAAAAATTACTCTTTTTTTGGAATAGCAGACTATGAGTTGAATAAATTCTATTCTTATATGTCCTCACTCTTAGAAAATTCATGGTAAATTAAGAATTTTGCTAAAGTTATTTGACATTTTAACAAAAACATCATAGCTGTGTGGCCTTGGGCAAGCCACTTACCTTGCATTACCTTGCCAAAAAACCCATCAGATTAAAAACTGAAGAATCATTCTGAGAATAATATTTCTTGACAATGCAGTAGCAAGCAGTGTGTGTGTGTATGCATATATATATACATATATATATATATATGTATATATATATATATATATATATATATATATATATATATATATATATATAGTCTCTTTTAAGCCTGGAAATAAATTACCCTAAAGTTCCCACAGAAGAGATTGTTATTTTGTGAAATAGTAGCCTTTCTAAAGTAAAATGAGAACCAGAAGTAAAGATTTTTTTCCTCCTTTGACATCTATGGTGCAGAGAAATTTCTCTAAGTACCTATATTCAAAAGTTAGCAAAATATTAAAACAGCAGTTAAGACATAAATTTTGATAATGTTAGCACAATTCTAAATAAGAAAGATGATTTCTTTTTCAAAGGAGCCATAATTCAAGTACTGGTAGGGTCTCTGTCTCAGAGTTGAAAAGAACTATATGATAGTAGATAGTGAGTAGAAGATATTTACAGAATTTCAAGCAAGTATCAATTATGGGAAGGTTAACTTTTTTGAACCAAATTATTTCAACCAGAATATTATTAAACTTTACAGTGTACAAGGTATATGCTATATGCTGAGGATACAAAGATGAAAAGTCACACCTCTAACCCTCAGAAGCTTAAACTGGTCCTAGTAGGAATAAGATATGCACACAAATGAGAATATGATGAGTAAAAGAGGCATTCAAAATACTACAAGAAAACCTAAGAATGGAAAAATCACCTCCAGCTTTCCAGCATTCCAGAAATGCTTAATGGGCAGAGTGACTCTTGATCAAGGAGTCTTAAAGAGAGAAAGGGATTTCAAAAGGCAGATGCAAGAGTGAGTTTTTTATTGAGGAATTGCTTGTGTGACTGAAGAGGTAAGAGAATAAGGATATCTAGAATCAGTCAGGAATCCAATTTGTTTAAAATAATTGAAAAAAGTTTGTAGATAGATTGTAGAATATCATAAATGTCAGGCTAAAGAGTTCTAACCATTTCTATTTTTAAGGAAAGAGGAAACCACTGAAGGTTTTTGTGCAATATGATCATACTTGCACATTTAGAATATTAATTTGGCAACTTCTGAGTAATTAGGAAGTTAATATGATAATGTGGTACAATGAAGCAAATTAAAGGTTTTGTAGTCTGAAAATTCTTATTCTGTCATTTGCTACCTTGGGCAAGTCACTCCACCTGTCTCTAAGTTTCACTTTCCTCATTAGTAATTGAGAGGATTGGGCAAGATAATTTTTCAAGTCCCTAACAACTCAAAACTTATAAGCCCATGTTGATGGCCTCATTTTGGGTGGTGCAAGTAATAGTAGAAAAGAAAAAAGGGATGCAAGAAGTATTCTGGAGTTAGATGTGGTAGAACTTGCCAACAAGTAAGATGGAGAAAGTAAAGAAGAAAGAGTAAAAGATGACTATGAGTTATGAGCCTGAGCAGTGAGAACAGTGCTATCATCAGAAAAGAGTTCAGTTTTGGAAATGCTAAGTTTTAGGTGCTAGCAAAGACATGAAAGTAAAGATTGCTAACAAGCAATTAGATATATGTACTAGAATTCAAGTAACAAGTAGTTGTTCACAATAAAGATCTGTGATTTTGTTATACAGAAATTGTGGGGCAGCTAGGTGGCATAGTGGGGGCAGCTAGGTGGCGTAGTGGATAAAGCACCGGCCTTGGAGTCAGGAGTACCTGGGTTCAAACCCGGTCTCAGACACTTAATAATTACCTAGCTGTGTGGCCTTGGGCAAGCCACTTAACCCCGTTTGCCTTGCAAAAAAAAAACAAAAAACCTAAAAAAACAAACAATAAAAAAACAGAAATTGTAAGTAAAATCATAGGAATGGATAGATTACCAAGAGAGTGTGGAAGGAAAAGAAAATAGCTTAAGGGCAAAACTCTGGAAGATTCACAAGGCCTCAGGTTGGGAGGAGGAAGAAGATGGATTTGGAAATTAGTAAGTAGCAGCCAGACAAGTAGGAGAAGTTAGCACAGTGTTGTAGAAGTCAAGAAAGAAGAGAGTATCCAGAGGAAGGCGAGGGGGGGGGGGAGTGTCAGATCTTGCAGAAAGGTCAAATATAGGGCCGCAAATAGGCCCAGGGCTTGGTGATGATAGGGTCAATGATGAACTTGGAAAAGTAGTTTCAGTAGAGAGTTAGAGATGGAAACCAGGAAACTAGAGAAGGTGGAAGAATGAACCAGCAACCAATGCATACTACTCTATAGGAATTTAGCAATGAAAGGATGAGTCAGACGTGGGACAATAGTTTGAGGGAGAAATCTGTATGTTAGAGGCATAAATGTAACTATCAGGATGTAGGGTGAACATGCAAACAGTCAGAGGTGGTCTGTCAAGTCAATCTGAGTCAGGAGAAATAGGAGATGCACTGTGATTAAGGCTCAAAGGCTAGAATAGAAGATAATAGCTTATCAGAAAAGAGGGAAATGACAAAGGGTCTTAAATACTTATTGTCTCTGAACCTAGCTCTCTGACAATCTATCCCTATATGCCCCCACAGTCCACTTGCCCCCTCAGTGTTCCTGCATGTGATTTGAAGAGTGCCAGAAAATGCAGTTTCAATATTTCAGTGGATCTCACGGTTGTAAGAACTGCCTCCAAAGAAGCAGACTTCAGTCCCCTTAGCACCCAAAGTTTCTCAACTAAAGTTAAAATCCCTTTGCCTGCTACAACACAGATCGTGTCATACAACTCTATTCGATGTTCTATACTCTGCCTCCTGGCCAAGCTGGAAGATTCTGTTTGCTGATTCTCAGCTCAATCTCATCTCAGGATTCTCATCCCTCATGCTTTTTTCTCAGGCTTTCATTATGCTCTCCCTCCACCTTTTTGTCTTCTGAATTTCTACCCATCCTTTAATGCCTACCTCCAATCTTGCCTCCCCCATGAAACCTTCCTTTGTTCCCCATCCCTCTCCTCCTTTATCAACATTTCCTTTTACACTTCTCTAATTGATTTACCATGGAATATTATTTCACTTCCTATATTTTGTAGCTTCAGGACCTGTCACAGTACTTGACAGGGAGCAGATATTTATAATACTTGTTGATTATTATAATGGTTAGTGTTTATAACCTCTTCCTACTAAACTTTAAACACTAGGAGGCTTATATTATACACTGGCAGAGTGTAAGACAAACAAGAGACCTTAATATATGTTGAATATTGAAAGAATAAATGTTAAATCTAGACACTTAGAAGGGCAAAGGATTATTTAAAAAACATAAATTTATCCTCTTCATTTTACTGGGTCTTCTTAAATTCAAAGAGTAGGAAAATATCTAGGAGTTCTGAAGCAAAGCTCAACACCATTGATAGGTAGACCTTTGAAATTTGAAGGAGGAATAACTGAACAATAAATGAATGCTGCACCAGTATAATAGAAGGAATTTAAAAAAAACACTAAAGGAAGTATTGATTATTGATTAGATTTCTATGATCTATAGTAGAATTTGGACAAAAATTCTCAATTGAGAAACCAAGATGGATTCTGATGGATTTTTCACTCCAGTGAGAATAATCACATGGATGAGTTAACTGATAGGTGGACCTGTACACAGCCCAGTGACTAATGAACCAAGACATACTACCTAGCACAGACCTGAGTCTGAACATATAACATGGGCAGTTTGCCCGAGAGAGTACAGTCACTACACACCAAAGCAAGGTCACAAGAGAAAGAGGTGGGATGAAAGTGGAACTCTCAAGGGGACAGTGGCTGGGGGCCAAGGGAGTGAAGGAGGCAGAGACATATTAAGTGACATGAGGCCTATAAGGAACCATCTGATTCAGAGGAAGGAAGGTGTGGGAAGGATCCCACACCATATCAGCAACCTATCACAAAGCTCTGGTCAAATTGTGCTAGTTACAGTGTTAGTTTTCAGATAAGCCAGTCCCTTAGTCTGATTCTTCCAAGTCAGAGAAAACTAGTCTTTAGAATTAGATTCTTAATTGCTTTTATTATTCTTCCACTCAAATCAAAGAAAAAGTAAAGAATTACAAATTTGTAAAATATTGACATGCACACATATTCATAAATTATTTTTAAAAACCATAAAACTCATTTGGGATAATTTCTAAAATGTCACAAAATTCTTCACAATGATAAGTAAAGAATTTAGAATTAGTTCTTCTAACTTATAATATTAAATTGATCATTAACCCCTATCTCACTGTATAAACAAAAACTATAATTTAAAAAATAAATTAAACAATGCTGAATCAGCATAGATCATATGTCAAAAATGACATCAACAGTAATTTCAACAAGTAAATTTGAGCAAAGTTATTTCTATAAAGATGAATGATGTTTTCACTCTCACAAATCAAATTAAATGATTCAATAAAAAGCCTCTATCTTCATGAATCTATGATGTATTCTGCATATCTTTGGAACTTAAAAGCAAGCAAAATCATTGATAAATAAGGTGCTTTTAAAATGTTTTAAATAGGGGCAGCTAGGTGGCGCAGTGGATAAAGCACCAGCCCTGGAGTCAGGAGTACCTGGGTTCAAATCTGGTCTCAGACACTTAATTACCTAGCTGTGTGGCCTTGGGCAAGCTACTTAACCCCATTGCCTTACAAAAAAAAAAAAAAAAAAACACCTAAAAAAATAAAAAATAAAATGTTTTAAATAAAGAAATGATCAACCTAGGCAACTGAGAAGGCCAAATAGGATTCCTTAAAATTACTTATTGCAATGTTTCTCCTGATCAAAAAGAAATTTGAAGGAGGAATAACTGAACAATAAGTGAATGCTGCACCAGTATAATAGAAGGTATTTAAAAAAACACTAGAGGAAGTGTTGATTATTGATTAGATTTCTATGATCTATGGTAGAATTTGGACAAGAATTCTCAAGTGAGAAACCAAGATGAATTCTGATGGATTCTCACTCTAGTAAGAATAATCACATGGGTGAGTAAAACTGATCCATTGAGAATTGGAAGTATAAAAGTATAATGTTTCTCAGCAGAATCTGAATTCCCTAACTGATTCTCATAGGTCAGCATTAAAATAGTATTTAAAAAATACAATCCCACAGCACACTGGAAATTAAAACTTTCTCTGCAGTGCTCCAATTGTGCAAATAATTTATTAGATAAAGAAACTCTGCAAAGAGATGAGTTGTATTTTATGACTCCAATAAATTGACTTCGTGCTGACATAACAATACAAGGAATACATTTACCAAATTATTAGCATACTTCTGTATATATATATATATATATATATATATATATATATATACACACACACACACACACACACACTTTTGTCAACACACCTATGACCTCTATTCAGCCACACTTAAAGACTTAAAAATTTGAAACTAATTATTCTTTGACATTTTTGCAGAGATTAGGAATATAAGCACAATTGTTGCAATCTAATAGCCCAAAAGATCAGCCAATGTTTTTATCTATGGCAAGCAAATAACAAAATCCTTGCCAGAAATATGTGAAATCCTGGACCCATTAACTAATGAGGTCAGAGTATAACTTAAAAAAAGAATTAGGCTAAGATTCAAAATAAGACAAAATTTTAGAGCTGTAAGGTAACTTAGAGCTCATTTAGACAAGGGATTGTAAACTTTTTTTTGGTTTGTTTTGGGCCTCTTTGACAATCTAGTAAAGTCTATGAATCCTTTTTCAAAATACTATTTCCAAATATTTAAAGGAAATTCTCTATTGCAATTAAAGTTTGCTGAAAATTATTAAAATAAAAATGTAAATAATAAATAAAAAATGTAATTTTCCCATTCCAATTAAGGGCACCCCATGAAATATATACACATACTCCTTGGGATCCCAGGTTAAGAGACCATGGTCTATTATAATGCCTTCAGATGAAGTATGGTCAGAATGGAGTAAGGTTGACCACTGTTTTGCCAGGTCACAGAGAGAAAATAGGAGCAGACGGATTGCAAAGAAATAGAACATGTTGGCTTGAAGTCAGGAAAAATATCCTAACCATCAGAGTTGTCTGAAAGTGGGCAATCTGTCCTCTCCTCCTTATTGATGGAGGGGCTAGATGACCACTTTTCAAACAGATTTAGAGGAGATCTTATTCTAGTGGACAAGATGAAATTCTACAAGGCCTTCCAAATAGAAAATTCTTTGATTCTATGAAGCTCAAAGTGTTTCAAGTGGAAAGCCAGGACCATAACTTTATCTGTAAACCTGCTATAAGTAAAGATAGAAGATTTACTACTAAAAAAGCTTTAGCAAATTTTAAATGGTTTTTATAATTGTTCAGTTATCCCAATTCTCCAGGATCCCATCTGGGGTTTTTTGCCAAAGATAGTAATTTGTCATTTCCTGCCCCAGCTCATTTTACAGGTGAGAAAATAAAAATACTCAGGATTAAGAGACTTACCCAGGATCCCAAAGCTAACAAGTGTCTGAGATTGGATTTGAACTCAGGAAAATGAGTCTTCCTGCCTCAAGACCTCACACTATCCACTGCATCCCCTAGCTTCCTTTTTAAATGGCTAGGACATATATACTTCTATAAAAATAGAGATCAACATGGATATGCATGAATTATTTCATTAACAAGATCATTTATTTAAAAAATTTCATATGGAAATAAAAAATATTAAATCAGATGTTTTAAAGTAAACTTCCAAATAATAAAAATCTGTACCCCTAGCTCTATCTTTTCCTTTAAGTTTCAGTTCCATAGTTTCAATTGCTTATGAAACATCACCACTTCAAAGCACCTTAAGATGTGTGCTTAAATTCAACATGTTCAAACCAGTCCCATTCTCTTTCCCACCTTTCTTCCTAACTTTCCTGTTTCCATTAATGGTACTACCATTTTCCTTTTCATCCAGGATGAAAAGCCTAATTTTTCCTCTTCCTCATCTCCTACATCAAATTAGTTATCAAATTATTTTTTATTCTACCTTTGAAAAATCTTTATCATCCACCATCTTCTGTCTATGCCATTGTCATCATCCTAGTTCAGGCCCTCATGTCTAGACTGTTCTAATAGTTTCCATCAAATTGAGTTCCCTACCTCTCTAGTCTTGCCTTTTCCATTAATTCTATACACTAAGGCAGCTAGATGGCACAGGGGATAAAGCACTGGGCTTGGAGTCAAGAGAATGAGAGATTGAGTCTAGCCTTAGACACTTGATACTCACTATCTGTATGATCTTAGGCAAGTCACTTAGCCCTGATTGTCTGGCATCCAGGGTCATTTCCAGTTGTCCTGATTCATATCAGGTCATTGGATCCAGATGCCTCTGAAGGAGAAAGTGAAGCTGGTGATCTAGTACAACACCCCATCACTCAATCCAATTTATGTCCTTGTCTTGGAATTAACCCACCTGATGTCATGGTCTTCTTTGAGAATGAAAAACAAACATCATCATCATCATCAGTTCTATACATTACTCTGAAAGCATTTTTAACTTTTAAAAAAGTTATAATAATGTCATAAAAGCAATCAAAATATTTCAGAGTTCCCCCCTTTCTAAAGTCCTTATTCTGACATTAAAGTTTCCAAAATTTATCCTCAACCTACTTTTCAAAGTTTATTTCCTAACAATATCCTACATTAGATTATAGGATGGAAAACTGGAAGAAACTGGTAACAATTAGGTTCGAATCCTTCATTTTACAAATAAAAAAAATTTAAGCTGTAGAGAGAACAAGGGGCTTGTCCATTGTAAACTGAATGAAGGCCAAACTAATCTACTTACCATTCTCTGAAAATACACTCTAATCTCCCACCTCCATGACTGTACTCATGCTGTTCCTTCTCATTGTAATGCTCCATAAAGCTTTCCCTGACTCCTTCAGCTCAAATAATTTCCCTCTCCTCTGAACTCAAGTAGCAATTTACAGTTCTCTAAAGTCCATAAGTTTCAATTCTCTAATGTCCATATTGTGGTTTCTATTACAGTTATTTGTGTATATTTCATATTTTCTACCAGACTTTAAATTCTTTAAATTTAAAGACAAGTACCATTTCTGTTCATTGAAATATTTTTCACTGTGCCTAATCTTAGTCAGCATTTGTTATGTTTTTGTGAATAAAATAATTTATTATTAAATCTAATTTTTGATAAATAAATTTATTAATTTAAGTTAATTTATTACTTAATAAAAATAAATTACTTAATAAAAATAAAAAAAAGAAAAGCCCTCAATCTCACATTCTCAAAAGGAAGATCCTGTGCCAATAATTAAATATATATATATATATATCATGTACAGTGAAAATGGAAGATAATCTCAGAGGGAAGGCACTAGAAGAAAAAAAAATATGAGGAATATGGGAAGAAGGATTGTGGGGCCTTCTGCAGAAGATGAAATTAGAATTTCATCTTAAAGGAATCCAGGGAAGTAAGGAGGCAGAGCTGAGGAAGGAGAGGAGATGTTGAGAGATGGCTTGTCATATATGAGGAACAGCAAGAAAGGCATTGTCACTGAATCACAGAGGGCATGGATGGATGTTTGTCCATCATTCTTGATGAAGATCATGATATCAGGGAGGTGAAACCATGGCAAGCACATGAATTGGATTTGAGTGAGGGGATGTTGTGCTAAGTAACTAGCCTCACTTCTTCCTCCAGAACCATCTGGGTCCAATGACCAGATATGAATCAGAGTGACTGGATTCAAGGCAATCAGGTTAAGTGACTTGCCCAAAATGTAAAGTGTAGTATCAAGTATCTGAGACCAGATTTGATCCTATCTTCAGCTCCAAGGCTAGTGTTCTATCCACTGCACTACCTAGAAACTCTAAGAAAGAGAGTAAGTATAAGAAGAGTGGAAAGAGAGGAAAGGGAACCAATTAGGAAGGGCTTTAAGTACCAAAAGAAAATTCTATATCAAGCCCGAGAGGAAATACAGAGTCACTGGAGTCTATTGAGTAGTAGAATGACATGGTCATTCATTTGGCAGGTGATGGAGTATGTCCTGGAGAATGGAAAGGCTTGAAATAGGAAAAGCATCTAAAGTGTGAGAGGAGAAAAGTAGACATGAAAGATTTTGAGATAAAGATGATGATAAGGGAAAGAAAGATGATGATAATGATGAGGAGGAGGAGGAGAGAAGAAAGTTCATGCTGAATGGTGAAAAGGGAAAGGAGAAGTTAAAAGACAGAAGAGAAAAAATATATGGCAAAGCTTTTGTGTGAAGTGAAATAGGCAATTAGGGAGAGATAAAAAGACTTGCTATGTAATAAGGACCTCATTAAATTTGGATAAAGGTGAATAAGTAACTGCACATTTTAATTATGTGAAAACATGTTGGAGAAAATCAATTAATCAAAGCAACTAGGACCTGTGAGTTACTCCTTTGCCACATGTACTTTCTAAGCTTGAGCCCACTTTTCCCAGGTCTTTCTTTGTATGCATTTGAAGAAGAGTGCATCACAAACTTTTGAGTAGATGTTTTGAAGCAGCTGTTCTCATTGTATAGCCTTAGTAAATATATGCCAGACCATGCTAAATAATGGGGATACAAAGAAAAGTCTTCAAAAAGTTCACATTCTTATAGGGAAGATTAATAGCTAAGTACATTCAGGATACAAATATTGAAAATGGAGGAGGCAGTTAGGTTGCACAGTGGAGCATCAACTCTGGAGTCAGGAGGACCTGAGTTCAAATCCAGCCTCAGACTCCTAATAATTACTGAGCAGTGTGACACCTTGGGCAAGTAATTTAACCCCACTGCCTCGCAGAAAGAAAGAAAGAAAGAAAGAAAGAAAGAAAGAAAGAAAGAAAGAAAGAAAGAAAGAAAGAAGAAAAGAAAAAAGAAAAGAAAAGAAAAGAAAAGAAAAGGAAAGGAAAGGAAAGGAAAGGAAAGGAAAGGAAAGGAAAGGAAAGGAAAGGAAAGGAAAGGAAAGGAAAGGAAAGGAAAGGAAAGGAAAGGAAAGGAAAGGAAAGAAAAGAAAAGAAAAGAAAAGAAAAGAAAAGAAAAGAAAAGAAAAGAAAAGAAAAGAAAAGAAAAGAAAATGGCACATCATCAAAGAAGGAAAGCACTAGGACTAAGGATTTGAAAGATTAGGGGAGTTGAAGATGCATCAGTGTCAATGCTGAAATCCCTTTAGTAACTATCATTTCTAATGAGCTCTTAAGGCTGACTGACTAAATGATTTCCAGTTGAATTATCTAACTGTAAAGTCCAAATGGAGGAAGGATGTGAAGCCAGAGCAAGGATAATGACCTGAGAAAGTACTGTAAAGTGGAGGAATTATGGTTCTAAGTAAGGCTGAAAAATAGATTTAGAAGGCACAAGATCTAGAGTGAAACAGAATTATAGACAGGTATAGTTAGCATGTCCTAGTTTCTAATTTAGGACAATAGAAAACAAGTACATAATGGTGGAATCCAAAATATGAGCATCTCAAAGGTAAGAGAGATAATATTTGGAAAGTACAATGTCTTAGAATATAGCAGGCACCATAAAAAGGTTTATTTTCTTCCTCCATCTCCCTCCTTACATGTGGGGGCTATGGAGTCATAGAGTAAATTACAGGATTAATGAGACTGAGGAATTGAAAGATTAGGGGAGTTGAGGGTGCATCAAAGTGAATGTTGAAATTCCCTTAAAAGGAGGACATGGAGGAAAGCAGCAAGTCAGGTCTTCCTAATTCATTAGTCAGCTCTCAATTCCTATTTCTCATTAAGAAGCAAAAAAGTGGGGTAGCTAGGTGGCACATTGGATAGAGCACTGGTCCTGGAGTCAGGAGGACCTGAGTTCAAATCCAAACTCAGACACTTAATAATTGCCTAGCTGTGTGATCTTGGACAAGTCACTTAACCCCATTGCCTTAAATTTAAAAAAGAAAGAAAGAAAAGAAAAGACATGAAAAAAACAGGAGAAGAGTTCAAAATACTAGCTGTATGGTTCAATGGAGATATAATTCCTAGCTCACCAAAGTTAAATGAAAACTGAGTAAACTGGAAACATTAGTAGTTATAGTAATTATCATTTCTAGAGTCCAGGGCTAAAAATAAATTTTCCATTTCATTAATATTTTTCTTTATATTTATGAGTAAGGAAAATACAGAAACAAATATTTGAAAAAAGGAATATACTTACTGACATATTTAAAGGTCGACCACTGTAGGGAAGAACATCCATGGAAATTCAGTTGTAACACATTAGATCGCCATCTTTGTAATAATTGTCCTATATGTGTGTTATCGACTATTTGATACACTAAGGAAAAATTTATCTAAAAAAAATCAACAAGCCCAGAATATTAACAAAATGTAAGACTTCTTTCATATAAAAATAATAAAGTAAAAAAGTAAAAAATATCAAGGACATTCTACACTACTTACAAATAAAAGGAGAGCCACAAGTTTTTCATAGTCTATTTGGTTGGATATATGGAACTAAGAAAATAACTCTAATTTGCATGAAATCCTAAACTAAAGTCCCGTATTGGTCATTTACATCTTGAAACCAAAATACTAAGGAAATTCTACTGTACCTATGCAGGATAATAAATAGTCATCAGTACATTTAGCCTCTGTAACTACAATAGCTTTTAATTTTCTAATACTCTATCTTTTTTGTTTACAAAGATGACACTATTATTAATCCACATCAATTGTGATGGGCCAATTACCTTTGATACCTAAAATGGCCTTATTGGGGGAGAAGTAGGAGAAGAAAGGGTTAGTATTCACAATTTATTTTAATAAAAGAAAATAAAATTTCAGAAATGTGCTTGACTTTGTGAGTTTGGTATTATATTCTTTTTTTGTTTTCTTTTTAGGTTTTTGCAAGGCAATTGGATTAAGTGGTTTGCCTGAAGCCACACAGCTAGGCAATTATTAAATGTCTGAGGCTGGATTTGAACTCAGGTACTCCTGACTCCAGGGCAGGTGCTCTATCCACCTAGCCACCCCCCTTGGTATTATATTCTAATGATCTTTATTGTTGAGTTCAAGTAGTTGTATACAACAATCTGTGCCTCCCTAATTTTGTGAATCTTCCCAAGGATTCCATTTAAGTCAATATGTCAATCTTCCCCTCACACACACTGACTCTTACAATCAAAAGAATTAGTATTTTGTACAAATTGCCCCAATTGAAGAGGTAAATCCAGCACAATCCATCAGAATATGTCATCTATTCTTACTTATGATAAATGAAATACATTTTAAAGATGATCAGCTGAAGTCATAAACAGAGTTTGTAACCACAGAACAGAAACTATCATATATAAGTATCAAAATAAGACCAAAGACAAGCAACTGTGTTCTAACTAACATGTCTCCTTTAGTTCATTTTCTAGAACAATTAGCATTTAGCTTTTTTTCTTATGGAGGTGCTTAATCTCTTTCCTCCAATAAATGCCTTTGACTATCTGATAAGCCCAAGTATCCTTTCTTAGAACAAAGTTTTTAGATTAACAAACTATCTATAGGATTAAAAAGGAGATAATTGTGTGTGTGTATGTATATATATTTAAAAACACAAGTTCATGGACTCTCAGGTTAAATACTCCTGAATTAGATACAATAAGAATGAATAAAGGAGAGAAAAGAAGGGAGATCACCCTTGTCTGATTTATCTCTCTTCATTCAAGAAAGTTTATGAATCAAAGAAAACTAAGCTACTTGCTATCTGTGACCTATGTAGCCAAGAACAAGATAATTTTTTTAATGAGGAAGTTGCTGTTTGGGGTGAATTTTTATATTAGTAGACAACACTTTCCAATAACAATGCCAATCACATACCCTTATGGAGATGGAAAAAAAAATGTCATTGGAAATTGGTTATACTTACATCACTCCATAATGATCTTGAACGTGTCATGGATCTCCAAGCTTTGTTGACTTGAGCACAATTTGCCAGATCAATTATACTTAGAGGTCGGAAAATCTAAAAAACAGAAATATATGAGAAAAGAAAATATAGAATCTATAAGATATAATTTTCTATTTTCTTCTTGTTATTAATAAGATCATATAACACTTGACTTTTCTTTTTTTATTCAATTTTTTTTGCAAGGCAATGAGGTTAAGTGACTTGCCCAAGGTTACCCAGCTGGGTAATTATTACGTACCTGAGACCATATTTGAACTCAGGTCCTCCTGACTCCAGGGCCAGTGCTCTATCCACTGGTCCACCTAGCTGCCCAACACCTGACTTTTCTAATGATCTTTCCTCCAATGAACTTGGGAGGAAGTTTTCAGACATTTCATCTAGAGAATATCTTGATAAAGCAAAGAAGTATTGATATTTTCCCTCTTTTAGAAAAGAAAATTTTACAGAGAAATTAAGTACTATTATTTGTAGTATTCATATACATGCCATAGTTTTATAAATCAAAACTGAAGATTTTTGATACTTAATTTTCATTTGTTCCCCAAGGTTATTAATTGATGTTATCAATTAATAAATCCTCATCCCTAAACAACTGACATATTCTAATGATCTTTGCAAACTAAGGACTACAAAAACCCAAGAAGTAACAATTAGATGGGGAGGGGATGAAATAAGAAAGGTCTATTATGTAGATCTATAGTAGACCAGAAGCAGAGGTGCTTTGTTGCAAAATAAAATCAGGATGGAATAATATTCCCTTTAGAGGACAGAAAATAACTTGAAACGGATGAAGAAAACCATCCCACAGTGTGCAGGATAATTAACTTCACAGGGTAAAATTCTTAGATTACAGATTAGGATGGGAAGTAAACTGATCTAGGCCTTTTATGTGTAAGTGACCTCTAGACTGGACTGCTGAATCACTACTTGGATATTTAAAAGGAAAACCAAAAGCCAGAAACAAAATTCCCTGAACACTAATGTATTTTCAGGACAACCCATGCTGTGAATTTCAGGGCCAGGGCCAGTTGTATCTTTAAAGGGCCATAGATGCATCTGACTTGTTGCTGCCTCTTTGAACATTTCTTCTTGGTTTAAGCAATCTCATCCACCTCCTTAAATTATCCAGCTTCTAAAAACCAATTTTGTAGACTGTTGCATTCTATTGATTATGTTTAAGTCTAGTTCCCCAAATCATTAAAAAAAGAGGCCAAATTTAAAAAAATCCTTTTAGGCAAAGTCTCAGAGAAAAAGGAAAAAAAATTAAGAGAAAGTCAAAAACAAAGACAAAAAAAAAGAATTCATAATCATAATTTGGTAACAATTACTAAACCCAAATAAATGAGAATTAAATCATTTTATGATCCTCCAAAGTAGTACATGAACTCAATGAAATAATTAGAGGAAAATATAAGGGCAGGAACTATAAACCTTAAAAAAATTACATACAAGAAAACTGGCTATTTAGAATAAATGGAAATTTTAGTAAAGCAGAAGACACTGAAAAAGAGAATGACAAATTTGGAATTTAAAAAAAATGCATAAAAAGGGGTAGCTAGGTTGCATAGTGGATAGAGCGCTGGCCCTGGAGTCAGGAAGATCTGAGTTCAAGTTCAGCCTCAGACACTTAATAATTGCCTGCTGTGTGACCTTGGGCAAGTCACTTAACCCCATTGTCTTAAATAAGTTTTTAAAAATGCATAATTGGAAAAATAAATATCAGGAGAAATCAAAGTATAGAAAAATTGGAATAAGCATAAATGCATTCCTCAAAAATTCAAGCAAATAATCTTAATGACCTAAATGAGACAAGCTGAAACTTATATACCTGAGGAGGGGGATGGGGTTGAGAAATAAATATAATGAAATAAAGAGGCCAAATATTATAATTCATGAAATCATACAAGAAAATAGCCCAGAAGTGCTGGAGCCAGGAGACAAAGCAGAAACTTAATTTTAATAAATGCTTGTTGATTAATTAAAATTGATAATTTAACCAGAAATATAGTCACCAAATTCCAGAGCTTCATTACCAAAGAAAATATCTTACAATTAGACAAAGTTCATTTATATATTACAAAAGTAACAATTGAAATTTTGTAGACCAACTTATAGATGATAATAAATGAAAGAAAGGAATATTATATACAAAAAATAAAGGAAACAAGTTTCTACCACCAAATAACATCCCAGAATGCTTGTCATACTCCTAAATTATAAAAATGGTTCCCTCAATATGACCAACAATTTCAAATTATTTCACCTAACAAATTTCACTCAACAAATATTTATTAAATATTTACAATCTAAGTATTACAACTAGGCATCTAGGTAGCATGTGTGTATATGTATGCATGTGTGTGTATATGAAAATATATAGATATGATGACTTGAATTGAATTGCTTCAAATAAAACAAACACTATATATATACACTTAGTGATAATTTTTTTAAATGTAAGGCAGTAAAATTTGATAGACTGTTAATGAATTAAGCATCAATAAAATGGAAGATAATTATAGGATATATTAGAAAAACAATTCAATAATTTGCTACACACAAGAAATAGGTTTAAAGCAAAGATACTAGAGAGTGAGGTTCTAAAATGAAATTTACTATGCAGCAACTGAATTCAAAAAGTAGTGGTTGCAGCTATGATTTTGGACAAGACAACATTAAAGACATTTCATTTCCAGATAAGTGGCATTATTTTTGAGGACACCATAGAAAACTAAATAATAGGAACATAAAATACATGTACCAAACAATTTAAAGGAAAGGCTAACTGAAACACAAAAAGATGGATAGTAAGACAATAATTGTAAGTGACCAGTATTTCTCTTTCAGAAACTGACAAATCTACCTGGAAAAAAGTAGGAAGCATGATATGGATTAGAAAAATAAGATTTGGTAAACTTATGACAAATAGTAAATAGGAATATTACATTTTTTCTACATCACTAATACATTTATAAAAATTGGTCACATTACTGTAGGCAAATCTATAAGTTAATATAGGAAGAAATATTTAAAACATGCTTTCAAGACCTACAATAAAAATTATAATCAACAAATGGGCAACTAGGTGACACAATACAGTGCTGAACCTGGAGTCAGGAAGATTCATCTTCCCAAGTCAAATCTGGCCTTAGATACTACCACTGTGACTCTGCAAGTCATTTAACCCTGTTTGTCTCACTTTCCTCAGGTTTAAGATGAGCTGGAGAAGAAAATAGCAAACCACTCCAAGAAAACACGAATAGGAGTAGAAGAGACAGATATAATTTAAAAACAGCTCAACAAGGAAATATGAACCAAAGGTAGAGACCCCATAACAATATCCTAAATAATTACTGAGAGAAAGAACAGTCAAGGAAATTATGATAATAATCGGTAATATGGTAATAGTGAGAGAACAAATAGGATAGAAAAAAAAGACATGATTTCTTTAGAGAAAAATTTGTCACTGAACACATATATTAACAAAGGACTAAAAATAGTCTATAATTAAAAGAAAAACAACATATTAAGAACCCTAACACAAGAAAAAAAATTTAAGTTGGGAAGGGAAAAAGAATACTATTAAAATGACAAAAAGGTGTTTTTAAAATATTGCCAGAAATTAACAGTTAGTTAATTTGATTTTTAAGGAAAGAAAAGAAAATGAAATTGCCAAGATCAAGGAAGAGAATCTTCAATGGAGAAGAAATAAATAAAATGTTGAATGACTATGGCTATAGGATTCTATATAACTATAACCAATTATATCACAACAAACAAAATTATGAACTACATAAATATATAAACTACTAAAAAAACAAACAGAAATTGAGCAAATTATAAATGAACAAATTTACAGATGAATTTGATATGAGAGCATATACAATTTCTATGCAGCATAAACTTTTGAAAAACAGGTGAAACAGATACAATGTCTCAACAGCCATACAAAAAAAGGACAATTCAGAGAAAGAGAATTGAAGAATAATACCACTAATCACAATGTTACAATATTTTAAAATAGAATATTACTAGAGACAATAGAACTGAGAAGAAAAAAAATTCAGCATGACCTAGTTGGATTTAAATCAAGCATATGATATTCTTTAAGTTTTGGGGTAAATTAGCATATACTCACACTAATCAAAAACAGAAATCATATGATATCTATAAAATAAAAATAAACTTTTTATAAACCATATCTCTCATTTATATTTTCAAAAAACTCATTAAAGTACTGAGGAATGAAAAAATCTTTTCTTAATATGATAATATGATAATAGATCATTTTTCTAAACCAAGTATGACAAATTAGATATGTGTGTATGACAATAGTAGAATATTAGAAATACTAAACAATAATACAAGAAATAAAATGGAATTAACAGAGTCAAAAAGAAGCAAAATTGCATCTTTATAAAGACATTATTATTGTTTACTTAGAAAATTCCATCCACTAATCAGTGAATACATAATTAAATTTGTAAGTTAATACAGGAAGAAATATTTAAAACATGCTTTTCAAAACCTAACTTACGCAATAAAAATTATAATCAACAAATGGGCAACTAAATGATGTAGTAGATAAGAGTGCTGAATCTGGAATCAGGAAGATTCATTTTCCAAAGTCAAATCTGGTCTCAGATACTAACGCTGTGACTGCAAGGCTAAGTATGTTTCAGTAGAAATAAAATAAATGAAAAAGTTTCTACTCACAAGAAGATTACATTGGACATTACATTCTAACAAAAGAGACAGGAAGAACATATATGAATATCAAGAAAATAAAAATATAAAGTAGTTCATGCAAGGTAGTTTGAGAGTAGTGCTCTAGAAGTTAGAAGTATCAAAATAAGGTTTTACATAGATAGAAAATTGTGCTTGAGCCTCATCTTGAAGAGAGGAATTCTGTGATAATATTTTAAGACATGGGAGACTATTCCACACAGAGAGAAGAATTAATGCAAAGGAATAGTAACAGAGGATGCATGCTGTCATATGTGTGAAAAACAGAGATCAGTGTGGCTGTGTCAAAAAAGTGTGAAGAGTGAGTATGAGAAGAAATCTACAAAAAGGCTAGACAAACAGTTTGGGGAAAGGTTGGAAAAGGCTTTAAAAACTAGAAATAGACATTTACAGTTGTTTCTAGAGGAGGAAATGAAACCGCTAGAACTAATTGAATAGGAGAATGACAGGGTCAGACCTGAGGCAAATTAGTCAGGGAACAAAATATAGAATGGACTGAAGTGGAGAGTGGGATTGTGGGAAGACACTAGAAAAGTTGTAAATTAGTCTAATTTTTCTGGAAATCAATTTGTAACTATGTGGAAGAAGTCCTTAAACTATTTTTACCCTTTGACCCAGTGATTATTCTACTAAGCATATACTCAAATCTTTTAATCACAGAAAACACAAATAGATATGAAGACAAGGACTAGCAGATATTAATGTGATTGGCAACCAAGGAGTAAATATTTTCTTTTCCCCATGCATATCCTTCCTTTCCTATTTGTTTCTTGAAGGGAAAATGGAAAGAAATATCACTGAACAAAAGCTTGCCAAGCAACCTTGGTGGGAGAAAGGAGATAAAGTAATGAGTTGAGTTTTTCTTATCAACCCCCACTGCTTCAGAACCTCACTTCTGCTCCTGAATTCTGTTCACCTTCATTCATTTTGACAGACAGCAGGAGGGCCAGCACATCCTTCTGAGTGTAAAAGCAAACATCCAGACATGGCCACATTTCCTCTTTTTTTGCTTCTCCTTGTTTCTCCACCTGCCCTCTTTTAAAAGGAATTTCCTTCAATGTTAAAAAAAAATACCTAAAAACTTGTGGGAACTTGGAAATATGCAGACACAGGCACTTCTACCCCACCAACCCTCTGTGGTAAGATCTCTGTGAGAGGGGTCACAAGTAACCTTAGGGCATTGATTTTCTTTTCTTTTTCCTCTAAAGACTTCTGTAACTACTAAGATCTCAAACGTGTGGCCCAAAAAACTCTTCTTAGGTCACAGCTGATAATGTACCTTTATTCTAAGATCATTATCAATGGTCCTTGAAGGAGGCTAGGAGACTCCTCCTCAAAAGACATAGTTCTAGGGAGGCAGAGCCAAGATGGTGGGGTGAAGGCAGGAATTTCCAAAAACTTGTTCCCCAAAAAACTCCAAAAGTCATCAAATTATGATTCTAGTCAAAATTTAGAGGGGTATAACAGAAAGACTGAGTGATACAATTTTCTAGTCCAAAACAATTTAGAAGATCTACAGGAATGATCTAACCAGACTGGAGATTAGAACGAGCCACAGCAGAGCAGCAGTGCAGCAGCGCAGCCCAGCGCAGTGGGACTGGAGTAAACCAGATCCAGCCTTCCAGAAACAGCCTGAGGCAGAACCTGGGAGCCTAGGGGCACCTGGGTCCATGGCAGAGGAGATGGTTTCCAGACCTCTTGGCCCAGGGATCACCAGAGAAAGCCTGAAGGGGTGGTGAGACAACTCTGCCACACCAGAGTGAGTATGGAGCAGAGAACTAGCTCAAAGCAACCCTCCAGTAAGAACTTGCAGTGGGAATTAGGGAAGCCACCTAGCATGTCCAGATGCACCCAGCCCACATACAGTGAGGAAACTGGGGTGGGGGGGGGGGGACTGCAGAGGTCCAGCTCTCCCTGGAGCAAGACTCAGCTATATGCCCACATTCAGATCCAGGTCACATTCTGGGCCCCAATACTACCATAGCCAGGGATTCTCCTCACAGCTCCAGGGCAGAGGGGAGGGCCTGTGGTCATCCATATACCAGAGCATAGGCAAAAGAGCAGGTCAAATCCTCTCATAAGACCTTGGAGGAATTAAGGTCCCAGTGTGGTGTCCCAACCCCCCTCCCAAAGCCTTGGCAGTGTGACAAATCACTCATAGGCTGAGGAAATGAGTAAACAACAGAAAAAGAAGAATCTGACCAAAGAAAATTACTTTGGTCCCATGAAGGAAAAAAATACATACCCAGAAGATAACAAAGTCGAAGCTTCTGTACTCAAAACCTCCAAGAGAAATAGAAAATGGGCTCAGGCTGTGGATGAGCTCAAAAAAGACTTTGAAAAGCAATTAAGTGAGGTAAGGGAAAAGTTGGGAGGAGAAATGAGAGTGATACAGATAAATCATGAGAACCAAGTCAGCAGCTTGGTGAAAGAAATATGAAAAACTACTGAAGAAAATAAAAATATAAAAACCAGTTTTAGTCAAATGGAAAAAAGAAGCACAAAAGGCAAATGAGGTGAAGAATGCCTTAAAAAAAGTAGAATTGGCCAGCTGGAAAAGGAAATAAAAAAAAGCTCTCTGAAGAAAATAACCCCTTCAAATGTAGAATGGAACTAAAGGAAGCTTTGTGAGAAATCTGGAAGAAATAAAACTATACCAAAAGAATCAAAAATTAGAAGAAAATGTGAACTATATCATTGAAAAAACAACTGACCTCAAAAGCAGATCCAGAAGAGATAATTTAAAAATTATTGGGTTACCTGAAAATCATAACCAGGAAAAAGAGCCTAGACTTCATTTTTCAAGATATAATACAGCAAAATTTCCCTGAGATCCTAGAAGCAGAGGGTAAAATAGAAATTGAGGGACTTCACCAGTCACCTCCTGAAAGAGATCACAAAAGAAAAATTCCCAGGAATATTATAGTCAAATTCCAAAACTCCCAAGTCAAAGAGAAAACACTAAAAGCTGCCAGAAACAAACAATTCAACTACCATGGTTCTATAGGATTACACAGGATCTGGCAGCATCTACAAAAAGGGTTTGTAGGGCTTGGGATATGATATCCCAGAAGGCAAAATATTTTGGTTTGCAAGTGAAAATCAACTACACAACAAAACTGAACATCCTCTTTCAGGGGAAAAGATGGACTTTCAAGGAAACAAGGGACTTTCAAACTTTCCTATTGAAACAACCAGAGCAGAATGGAAAGTTTGATTTCCAAGTACAGAATTCAGGTGAACCATAGAGGGGGTGAATGACAAGGACTAATTATGAGGAACTTAATGATGTTGAACTGTTTGTATTCCTGCATGAGAAGAAGATACTAATAACTCATATGAACTTTCTCATTTATAAGAGCTGTTAGAAGGAGCATATGTAGACAAGGCACAGGAGGGAGTTGAATATAATGATATAATATGGTATTAAAATGGAGTCAATGGGTGATAAAGGAAAGTACTGGGATGAAGGGAAAGGAGAGGAAGAAGGGGTAAGATATTTCACATTATAAGAGTCAAGAAAAAACTTTTGCAATGGAGTGGAGCAGGAGAAGGCAAGGGGAGAATGAGTGAGCCTTCATTCCCATCAAAACTGGCTCAGAGAGGAAATAATATACACACTTAATAGTATATAGAAATCTATCTTACCCTAGAGAAAATGAGAGGAAAGGTATGGGATAAGGGGGAATGTGGGGAGAGAAGGAGGGAGTAGGTGATAGAAGAGAGGGAAGATGCTACCAGATACAACACACTTCTGAGCAGGGTCAGGGTGAAAGGAGAGAGAGATAATAGAATAAATGAGAGTGGGGAGGAATAGAGAGGAGCAAAATACAACTAGTAATAGCAACTGTGGGGAAAAAATGAAGCAACTTCTCTGGTGGACTTATGATTAAAGAAGGCAACTACCCTAACCCTAACCCTAAGCCTAACCCTCATCCCAGAGACAGAGCTGTTGGAATCTGAACACAAATTGAAGTACACTTTTCTTTCTTTCTCACTATCCTTGAGATTTCTCTTTTTTATATAACATAAAATAAACAAACAAACAAAAAAAAGACAAAGTTCTGCCCTTGGTTTATCTGAGCTTTCAATATCTCATGGGGAAAAAAAAGATGATTGGGATTGAATCAGATCTGCAAGCATCAGTTTATGTTCCAGGAAGTGTAGAGGGGACATTTCCATACGTTAGTAGAAAATAACAATCAACAATCCTAAACATGGACTCAACACTCTATAAAATTCACAAAGTTATTCCTTTCAATTCCTTGAAATATATGTAAGTTTATATATGAAGAATGGATTTAAAAATTCCTAAATGCTTTTTTAGTCACTTGTCTATTCCTCATAGCGATCATGGTGAATATTTATTATCAAAGAGTTAATTGATAGGATTTAAATATACTTAAATGTACATGTGCACAATGTCTTGAAGGCATCTTTCTACCAATATGTGGCCTGAGATTAAAGGGCTATTTGTCCCAATGGAGAGATATAGTACTGTGTCTCACAAAACACTAGCCACAAATGAGACTAAGAAATCTACTAGGCTCAGATAGGCTAAGAGAAAATGGTCAAAGAATACTGCTAAGACCCAACTAAAACTTTTTGAAGACACTCTCAAATACAGCCAATCAAAAAAGACTTCTCATAACCATTTCCAACTACAGAATATCTATTCATGTGCATGTCTCGCCAACACTTCCATTATATATTAACATAACTCTACTGGAAGCAAACTCCTCAGCCTCTCTATGTAGGGAGATGTCAACAAAGGCACTTTCCATACATTGCTAATGTCTTTCCCTCTATATGTAAGATGCTGGTCAATCACTACTACCTAAATTTGAGGCAAAACATAATCAGTGAGAACTCAAGCCAAGAACATTTTAGAGGAGAAGCCTTCCCAAGCTCCTTAGGGAACACTGAGGGGCAAATAAAGTTTTCCCAGCTCTGAGAGAGTGAACCAGAGCATATTTGGAGGCTTCATCTCGGTTGAAAAGGGGCCCTTTCAAGATATGGGGATGTCTGGAGGTATTTTCCACATAGGACTTTCAATTTTGTATTCTTTAGTTTGTGGGATCCTAGAGAAATTGGCAAAATTGGAACTAAAAAAAAGATACTTCTGTTTTAAGTTGTGATTGATTGAACAGTCTCTTTTTTCAGTGTGTTTCCATTGTGCCAGTTTGTCTTCAAATGATTTTTGCAAATACGTTTGTTGAATGATTTCAGTGCTGTTATTTGATGTATCATTGAATTTAAAGTCACCACTACCCTTTCTTGCCCTTCTGTTTTTGATTCTTCTCTCTCCACTTCAAATGAGTATTCTCATCATTAAGAATATTAAGTGGCTAACAGATGATCCTTTCTTGAAAATTTTCTACATCTCCTCTCCTTTACCATTTAAAGGCCTCTTGATTAGATTTATAAGACATCAAGTGATTGGATACACAAAAATAAAAACCTGAGAGGTGGTGTTACCTTCAACAGAAATAGGGAAATTAGGGAGAAAGAAATGAGTTCAGTTTTGGAAATGATGAGTGTAAGATGTATCTAGAACATATAGTTCAAAATGTTTCATAAGAAAGAGATAATGCAGGGCTTAGGTTCAGAATAAAAACTGGGGTTGGAGATAGATGATACATATATACATACATGATAGATAGATAGATAGATAGATAGACAAATAGATAAATAGAGTCATAGGAGTATGTTGATGTTTAACAATCAAATCTCCGCCAAAAAATGTACAGACAATACACTTAACATTTTTAACAACATATTGACATTTTCTCCATCATTTTCTTAAGTTTAGACAATCCACACAGAAAAAAAAATTTGTATTCATTGTAACTAAGTTTATGACATGCAATTAATGGGAAGTTCCAATGAGGTAATCCAACTGTACAAAATGGACAATGATCTGGCCCAATAATTGAAGAAGAGAGGGCACATATGGGAAATTATTTTAGTAATCCCCATATACTCCATAACTAAAAACTCTTCTTTTTAATATCAATATTCTACTGATGCTGCTATGTTTTCTATGAATCATGGAATGACACAAGGTTTAAAGAACAGGAGGGATCCTGGGTAGCTGAAGACAATTCAGAAAAAGTCAGATAGGACAGTGAAGGACCTTAAAATCAGGCCAAGTATGGAGGCAACTAGGTAGTTCAATGAATAGACCACTGGTTTTGGAGTCAGGAGGATCTGAGTTCAAATATCCAGTCTCAGACACTTGATACGTAATAACTGTGTGACCTTGGGCAAGTCATTTAACCCCATAGACCACCAAAAACAAGCAAAAAAAAAGCAGGTCAAATAGAGATCTGCTGAAGGAATTTATTCTTCTCATCCTTTTCTTTCTATTAGTATTATCACCCCTTCCCCCAATTCATTTCCTCATCACTCCATGTCTAATTATTCTATCAGCCTCCTACCTTTCCTACTTGATTCTAGGTTCTCCTTTGCTTCTTCAGTATATCCCATCTACAATTAATGCATTGCTGGTGGAGCTGTGAACTGATCCAACCTCTCTGGAGAGCAATTTGGAATTATGCCCAAAGGGCAATAAAAATGTGCATACCCTTTTGATTCAGCAATATTACTACTGAGGATATAATGAAAAAGGGTAAAAACATCACTTACAAAAATATTCAAAGCAGCTCTGTTTGTGGTTGCAAAGAATTGGAAATCAAGGAGATGTCCATCAATTGGGGAATGGCTGAACAAATTGTGGTATATGTATGTTATGGAACACTACTGTTCTGTTAGAAACCAGGAGGGATGGTATTTCAGAGAAGCCTGGAAACATACAAGTTCACTTGCATGAACTGATGCTGAGTGAGATGAGCAGAACCAAAAGAAGATTATACACCCAAATAGCAACATGGGGGGGGGGATAATCAATCTTAATGATTGCTAATTCCATCAGTGCAATAATCAGGGAAAATTTTAGGGTATCTGTGATGGAGAACAACATCTGTATCTAGAAAAGGAAGATTATTATCTTCAATTTTTTTTAAAAAAGTTGTCTTATGTACTACATAATTTTGCTGTCTCTAATATTTTATCAAGGATATGTTTTTTTTTCTCTCAACCCAATCAATTTTGATCAATGCATAGCCTGGAAACAATGTAAAGATTATCAGACTACCTTCTGTGGGGAGGAGGGGGAGGGAGAGGAAGGTGGGGGGGAAGGATAAAATTTAAAACCTTACCTAAAAATGATAGGTAGAAACTACTATTGTATATAATTGGAAAATAAAATATTTATATAATAACATTTTAAAAAAGAAAGTATACCCTGTCAACTATGACCAGATTAATCTCTAAATATCATTTTTTCATTCATATCACTGTCCTCTACCAAAGCTAGCAAAAACTTCCTATTTCTGATTGTATTAAATGTAAAGAGGTCCTGGGTTTGAATCTTGATTATACCAATTATAACCTATGTGACTTGGGAAAATCACTACAGTTCTCTGGACCTCATCTGTAAATAAAATGGGTTGGACTAGATGTCATCTGAAGTCCATTCCAGTTCTAAGATCTAAATATTCTAAACTCTTCTGCTTAGTTATTAATGCCCTTCTTAATCTGTATCCTACATTGTTGATCAAATCCCTTTTCTTTTAATACCCAGCAGTTATAATCTGCTTTTCTCTTGTCAGAGCAGATTCCTCACTGGACTGAAATTATGCTTCTTAGTCATTAAATAAATATTTATTCAGGACCTAATATTCAGTTCAAGTCAGTTCAATAAACACTTGAACTTAAGTATCTACTATGCCCAGTTTATCATGTTAGGCACCAGAATTACAAAGATAACATAAGATGTAGTGTCTGCCCCAAAGAACCTGCAATCTAATGAGGGAAGGATTGTTGTCATATTAACAAATAAGAATAATAGTTCAAAAGTGAAAGATACAAATGAAAAACTCAAAAGATGTAAAATTTGAGTAAGAGTGGATTTTCATATGGGGTCATGGAAACTGTAATAAGTATTGATGGAAGGTAGAATTTCAATAGTTACAGATAGTAAAGCATGTCACCTATTAAGGAAAGCATTAACAGAGGCAATGATATAGGAGAAGATGGAATGAGAATGGTGTTTATTGGGTAGTCTGGTTTTGCCAGATTTCAGAGAACATGAAGGGAGATAGTATGAGAAAAGTCTAGAAAGTTCTAATAGGGTATGACTGTGTAACTGTAGAGTATGGCGAATACAAGGATAAAGGGTTTATTTTTTATTCAGTAAGCACTGGGGAACAAAGCTCTGAGTAGATAATTTCATCACAGCAGAACATTAAAAGCAGAGGAAGAATATTCAGAAGAACAATTGAGAGGCTATTTCAATAATCTGGGCAAAAATAGGAGAGGGTCTACATTGGAGTAGTTGAGGTAGGAGTAAAGGAAAGGGAAGGTGGAAGAGATATTGGGAAGGTAGAATTAACAATACTTAGTGCCTTACTGAATTTGAATATGACAGGGAAAAGTCAAAGAACTACAAGATTAGTGTGGAGGATAATGGTGACATCACCAAAAATGGAAACTGCAAATGTACATATTTGAAACAGATATGTTGAATTTGAGGTACTGATGGAACTTCAGAGTGAAGATATCATTCACTCAGACAGAAATAAAGGACTAATGCTCTGGGGAAAGAAACAGAGCTATAGATTAATCAACATGGAGACAGTAACTTAAGTCATGATAAATATATGAAAGTGAGGAAGAGTGGAGATGTTGGAAACAAGTATGAAGGAGAGACAACACAGTTCTGGTGTGCAGCTCATAAACTAGAAATGAGTTCCATAAATTCCAATTTTCCTTAGCTAGAAGACACAGAGCAGATAATCTATATGGAAAGGCCCAATGAAGGCAAGGGAATTGCACCAAGGGCATAGATGGAGATGTTAGCAAGGGGACCATTTCATCATCTCAGAGCAGAAGGATGAAGAGGTTCAGAGAAAGCTAAGGGAACTCATGTTTCAAAGGTCTTGATATTAATGAAAACAAACACATTCAGTGAAGTCCACTTACAAATCATTTTTAAAACAAGCTGACATAAATATGGTTTTGAATTTTCATTTCATTTGTCTTTTTACTGACATTAGCTGCCAAGATACAAATAGTTCCTTAGTCCAGTGATAAGATTTTAAAATTCCACCTTATCTGAAGTCTGCATGACAGATTACTGGACTTGAAATAATCTGTATTTCTGCAGAAAGGTCAGGTTGACCCTTAAGGTTATCAAAACATAAACTTTAACAGGAACCTTTAGTTTATAAGAAAGCTTAAGCAGTTTAATCAAATGATTCTGAACCATCTGCTTCTTCTGCATAACAATGGTGCTAGTGTTAATGGGTGATATAGGCTTGGTTCCAAGTAACAAAGTGAGTCATTAGGGCTATGAAAATTGTTCATTTGTTTTCATGTACAGAAAAATTACAAAACTTTTTTTACAGAAAAAGAAAATTATAGTTTTATTTAATGAAAGATATACTTAAGACAGTGATTATAATACTAAAAAAATCAACCAATTTTAGACTATAAGACAGCTGTGATAGTTAAGACTTTCCACATTTATCAACATAAGGCTTTTCTGTAATACTTCTTGCCAAACTAGATGGAGGAAAAAAATACATTTTCAAGAAACTCCTAATCTTTGCCAACTCTCCCACTTACTCAAAAAATTTGGCCAACATGAATGATAGATGTATGAGCCCCACCATCTGCTAACTGAGCAGTATGAAACCGACATATTGCCTAATGGGTACAAGGTACCCAAGGAACATGGTTTAAAACAGTACAGTGGCTTGTTTTCATGAGTTGATGTAATTGAACCTTAAAAAAAATGCCATAAAATAAGCCTGAAAGTTATATGTGTTTTCCAAGCAAGTCAGTTCCAGCCACAACCAGTTGCAAGCCGCTGTTTCTAATTATTCCTTCAAAACTTAAGCAAGAAATCTCAGTTTAATCTTAAAACAAGCATTTCCAAAGAACTAAAAAAGTAAGTATAATTCAAATAATATTTAAATGTAATTTTGCTATTTTCAAAAATTCTAAAGATTTAGTAAAGATGTGTTAAGAAATTCACTGTATAAAATAAAATGTTTATTAACCTTTTCAATTAGCAATCAAAAATAAGTTTAATTTTTTTAAGGTTAAAAAATAATATACAGCATATATACTCAATGGGGTATAGGCATTTGGAGTAAGAAAGGGGGGACAGGGGGCAGGGGGGAGGATGTAAGTGATGGAGGAGAGGATGGACCCTGGGAGGAGAGTGGTCAGATATAACACATCTTCTCTTTTACTTCTTGCAAGGGGCTGGGATTGGATGACCTGTCCGGGACCATAGGGCCAGGTGGATGCTGGGCCTAAGGGGTGGTATGGGGGCTCAGGGCCTCTTGGTCCCAGGACCAGGGATCTGTCTGTTGCGCCACTCAGCGACCCTACAGCAGAGTCAGAGTGAAAGGAGAGAGAAAATATAGTACATGGTAGTGGAGAAATACGAAAGGAGGGAGTTGTGATCAGCAATGGCAGCAGTGGAAAAATATGGAAGTAACTTTTGCGATGGACTTATCATAAAGAATGTGATCCACCCATGACAGAGTTGTTGGTGTTGGAACAAAGACTGAAGCACAATTTTTATTATTATTATTTGGGGGGCTGCAGGGCAAATGGGGCTGGGTGGCCTGCCTGGGGCCACATAGCAGGGTGATTGTTGGTTGTCTGAGGCCAGATTGGGACCCCCGGTGCTCCTGGCTCAAGGGCCAATGCTCTGTCTGCCACCCAGCCACCCCTACTATTATTACTATTTTATTTTATTTTGGAGGTTTTTTTCTTTTTTTGGTTTTTTGCAGGGCAGTGGGGTTGGGGTGGCTTGCATGTCACACCGGTGAATGATTATTGGGTGTATGGGGCCGGATATGGGCTCGGGTGCTCCTGGCTCCAGGGCTGGTGCTCCGTCCATTGCGCCACCTGGCCATACCTACAATTATTACTATTTTTTAATTTTAATTTTTTTCTCTCCCCTTTACTTTATCGCTCAAGCAAAAGTCTATATTTTTGGGGGAGGGGGTATTTTGTTTACTCTAAAAAAAAGAATATTTTATTAATGTATAAAAAACATTATTTGTACAAAATGAGATTAAATTAAAAATAATAATAATATACAATGAAAGCTAGTTCATTAATCACCTACATATCAAAAAGTAATTAATACTCACTGGAAGATCTGTCAAAAGTCACAGAAATATGACCCAGAATTGCATTTTTCAATCTTGAGGTCAAAACTGAGAAAGAAATGAGGTATGCACGGTTCAACAAGTCCAGAAACACACTGTCCTTACTTTGATCTAGTTATAAAATTCATCCTTCGGGTGGAGAATTCAAATGCGACCTCAAACACTTGCCACTTACTAGCTGTTAAGTGGGCAAACCACTTAACCCTGATTGTCCTGATCAGGGCCATCTCCAATCATCCTGATTAATTTCTAGTTGCTGGACCCAAATGACTCTGGAAGAGAAAGGGAGTCTGGTGACTTAGCACAGCACCCCTTCACTCAAATCCAATTCATATGCTTATGCTTGTCATGGCATCATCTCCCTGATGTAGTGGCCCTTGAAAATGAAGGACAAACATTATTATTAATGTCACATATTCTCAGGAGTTGAAAAGGACCTTAAGTTCCTTAGTTCCTTAGTTGACATTTAGTTCAACCTGCACCTGACCTCAAATCCTTTCTATAACACACTTCCAAAGAGTCATCCATACTTGTCTTAAAAAGCTTCTAAAAAGGGGCAGCTAGGTGGCGCAGTGGATAGAGCCCCAGCCCTGGAGTCAGGAGTACCGAGTTCAAATCCGGCCTCAGACACTTAATAATTACCTAGCTGTGTGGCCTTGGGCAAGCCACTTAACCCCATTTGTCTTGCAAAAAAAAAAAACCCTAAAAAAAAGCTTCTAAAAAGTATAAACCTACTTCTTCCAAAAGATGCCTGCTCTATTTTTCAATCAATTGTCTAATTGAAACTTGCACGTATGGCTACTATTTCTGCCTCCTGAGGCCAAGCAAAAGAAGTCTAATTTCTCTTCCTATTGCTCTTAAAATACTTGTGATTATGTTCCCTTCTGAAGTCTTCTCTTATCAAGGTTGAATATAACCAAATCCTTTAACTGATTTTCTTCAACCAATTTTACAAGACCTTTCAACATCATTCCTTCCATCACATCAAATATGGTACCAAGACCAAATATAGCAGGTCTACTATATGCCTTATTTGGAATACTATGCCTCTCTTCATCACCAAAAAAAAAAAAATCTCATGAGCTTTGGGGACTGTCATGGTATATTGCTAACATACTGAGTTTGCAATCCATTAAAATTTAAAGATCTTTTTAAGATAAACTATTGCCTGCCCCCCCACACACACACACACATATACATCTCCCCAATCTTGTACTTAAAATGTTAATTTTTGAACATAAGTATAGAAATTTTCATTTATCCCTATTAAATTTCATCTTTCTGCATTCAGCCCAAGTTTCAGCCTTTTGAGATCCGTTTTCTGATTCTGTCATCTAACATGTTGTCTATCTCTCCTTGCAAAACAGTAGTAATCTTTTTTTAAAATATTTTTGCAAGACAAATGGGGTTAAGCGGCTTGCCCAAGGCCACACAGCTAGGTAATTATTAAGTGTCTGAGGCCGGATTTGAACTCAAGTACTCCTGACTCCAGGGCTGGTGCTCTATCCACTGCGCCACCTAGCTGGCCCAACAGTAGCAATCTTAATGATATAACAATATACTATATGATCAAAGTTTAATTTAGTTTTGAGTTTTACTTGATTTTGTACAATTAATCATCAAGAAGCATAAAATTCTTTGATGGACTCACAAGTTCACTGATATGCATTATTGCAAATTGGAACCCATTCCTCCTCTTCTTCGACAATTCTTCCCTCTGCCTTCCCAAAAACCCTCTGTAAAAAAGCTATGCTAAGTGCTAGATATCTTCTTTTAGTTCTTTATAAGTATTTCACACAAATCAGAGAAACACTCTATCATTACAAAACTAATCTGATTCCATTTTCAATATACTTATAAAAACATTTATCAATGCTTTTGAATTACTTGTTTATTAGTCATCCCTGTTAACATGCCAATGTCTTTCTATTCACTCTTTTGCTTTATTCAGAGTCATCTAAATTTTGATTCCTCTGACATTTTAGTGTCCCTAATCCAGTATAAAACCATTAAAGACCCTGTCTTTACTGTCTCAAGTTTCTCCCTCTCCAATCCATTCTTTAGACAGATTTCAAGATAATTCCCTAAAGCATAAATCTTATCATGTTATTCCTCTAAGGTGACTAGGTGGGGATTTTGATAGAGCTCCAGAATAGTCAGGAGGACCTGAATTCACATCCACCCTCAGATACTTACTAACTGTATGATCTTAGGCAAGTCACTTGCTTTATTTTTCTCAAATGTAAAATAATTATAAGAGCCTCTCCTTTATAGGGCTGTTGTAAGGAAATAATTAAATAATATTTATCAACAACTTAACAGAATCCATATAAGAGCTAAATAAATGTTTATTCCCTACCCTCCTCTCTTGCCTTCCCTCCCTACTCCTCCTTTCCTTCCACTCCCTAGCTCAACACATTAGATACACTCCAATGGTTCTCTATACTCTCCAGGATGAAATAAAAATTCATTTTGGAATTTAAAGCTCTTCACAGTCGGGCACAACCAACCTTTCCAACTTTATTGCTCTATTATTCCCTTCCATGTGCCCTATTATCTAAACAAACTGGTTTTCTCATACATGGCAAGCCCTTTCCTGCCTTGATGTCTTTGTACTGGCTGTCTCTGTTCACAAGGATCCTAATTTTTCACTTCTTTTGCTCAGAATCCCTGTTTTCTGTCAAGACCCCAAACAAGCACCTTCTTCAAGAGCTTATGCCTTCCCCCAAAAGATCATCTTGCCTCTATTTTGCATCTATTTCTATATGTATGAGTTGTTGCCCCAGGGTAGCCTTGAGAGTAGGGATTGTTAACCCTTCTGTCACTGTATCTCTAGCACCAAACACATAGTATTTAATAAAAGTAGTTATTTAATAAATGCTTATGGATTTACAGAGAAGATTAAATATTAAAAATGTAGGCTTTACAACATTACAAAGCTTGAGATTATAAAAAGTGCTGCATAACTTTCCAACTGCAAACCAGACTAATCCACCTCATTCCATTCAATCATAACCTGTCTATTGAGGTAAGTATAAAGTATTAAATGTTGAGTGTTATTATTATTATCTTGTGTAAATGGATAAGTTGCTCTCTTCTGAATGGATCTAATTAAAGAGGTACTATTTCATTTCAGACCTTTATCACTCTGCACAATATTACCTATAAACTTTTATCTGAAGAACCTCTCTATCTACAGAAATCACTATAGAAATGACCTATGATATGGTTGAATATATGAGTTTAACATATGCAGGAGGGACACTTTGTTGGAGAAAACCTTTGAAGCTGTTTTTACTTTATCAAGTAAAATCATTTCAGGTAATCAGCAAACAAAAAGCACAGTTTACTTTCAACAGCTCAATTAATCATGTAACTCCGAAGAAGGCAACAAAAGTAAAGAGCAGGTAAAGATGAGGAGAGGGAACATTTTAAGCAGAGTAAAAAAAAAAGGCTTGAAATAGGAATATAAAGTGTTCTCTGTAAAGATTAGCAAGTAAAAACTATGGAAGGGACTAAAAGCATAAGAAAGACTCTAAGTCAGGTTGTGAATGTCTTTAAATGTCAAAAATAGGATTTGATATTTAATCTGGGAACTAGGAACTACTTGAATTTATTGGATAGGGACAGACCTTCAGGAAAAATACATCGGCAGAAGAATTATGAAATAGGGAGAGACTTAGGGAAGGAAACATACTATAGCAATATTCCAGACATGAAGTGATAAAAAAAATTGTACCAGGATGATGACAATACCAGAAGAAAAAAAGTAGACTAAATGAGAGATGATATGAAGAAAGAAATGGCAAAAATTGTTAACAGATTTTATCTGCTAAATTAATACATCACAGTCAATAGTCTGACTTTATACAAGTAGAGTATTATCAGATATCATCCAATATAGCAATTTATTTATCTGTTAAAATATACTGCTTCATATTTTGTGATGGTTTTGAGTTTATTCTGCATTCTATTCCTGAATAAAGTATTTATAATATTTATTTCAATAATATTTCCTTTCTTATCTCAAACCATATTTTCCAATATTTCTTCTCTAATTCTCCCCAGTTTTCACACTGAAGTCACAGGATATCTTTTCTAGGATATATGTGAAGGCCTTAACAAATACAGATGGACCGGACACATATAGCAGCCATCCATGAGTTGGTAGACCTAAGGCTGTTGTAATACTGCCAGTTGATCTCGGGTTGCCTCTCCTTATTAGAAGTTCTCCTAAGAAAGGGACCCTCTTCATCTGGACATAGATTCAAGAACATATCTTTCAGGGCATCAAGTGGGCTTTATATTGACATCATTCCTACATCTCTCAGATCTAGTAAGGAATCCCTGAAAAAAGATAGTGACAATTGGAGAGGAAAGAAGGAAATGAATGAAGTACTTTTATGAAAATCATGATCAAAGAAAGCCAAAGAGATTAGAAAAATGCCAACAGAAAGAATATGAAGAGAGAAGAGAAGGTGATCAATGACAAATCATTAAGTATTACTTATGTATAGAGGTAGCTGAAAAAAGAGGTGCAAGTGAACAGGTCAGAAGAACAAAATAGAGGAGAATCAGGAAACTATACAACATCACAGAACCCAAGGGGAAAAGACTATCAAGAAGGAAGAAGTAATAAATTATGAAAAAAATTATAAGCACTATAGAGAGTATGACAATGAAATGTTAAAACATTCACATATGGGGCAGCTAGGTGGCACAGTGGATAGAGCACCAGCCCTGGAGTCAGGAGTACCTGAGTTCAAATCCGGCCTCAGACACTGAATAATTACCTAGCTGTGTGGCCTTGGGCAAGCTACTTAACCCCATTGCCTGGCAAAAACTAAAAAAAAAAATTGACATATATCCTAGAAAAGATACCATGTGACTTCAGGGTAAAAACTGGGCAGAATAAGGGAAAACTGTATTGGAAAATATGGTTTAAGATAAAAAATGAAATATTATTGAAATGAAATATTGTTGGGGTAGCTAGGTGGCACAGTGAATAGAGCACTGGCCCTGGAATCAGGAGGACCTGAGTTCAAATTCAATTCCAGACACTTAATAATTACCTAGTTGTGTGAACCTTGGGCAAGTCCACTAAACCCCATTGCCTTTCAAAAACAAAAAAAAGAAAAAAAAAGATTGTTGGCAAAGAAAATTTTGGTGATCTCTGAAGGAGCAATTATAATGGTAAAGCAGGCAGAGATTGGAAGAAGTTGAGGAATGAATTGGGGATTACCTCTTTGATCATAAGGCAAATGAAGATCCTAATAATTACATTTATGTAAGACATTAAACTTTACTTTTCTAAAAACCACTATAAAAGATAAATAATAAAGAATTATCATTTTATGATAATCATAATAATTTATAAAGCACTTTGAGATTTATAAAGTACTTTATTTGACTCTGTGAGATATGCAATATTAGTTTTATTAACCTCATTTTTCAGACAAAGAAACTGAAGATCAATGTCAGACAGCAAAACTTTGTGCTGGTATGTGAATCCCTTTTCTGGTTCCTGATTCCAAATACAGATTTCTTTCCATTATACTACACTGTATCTCATAAAATGAATAGCTTTGAAGGAATGGAACAAAAGGAAAGATGAGAGCCTTGTAGGGAGGAATTAAGAATTCAGATGAAAAACAGAAATTTTAAAAAGCAATGATCAATTTAGCAAGGTCTAAGAAAAGACAAAAGAAGGGATCAAGAGCAAAGGTTGAAGATTTACCCTTGGAAAAAATAGGGTTTCTTCATGTTCTGAAACCAGATTAAAAAGGAGAAGGTGGGTTAACACAAAGAAAGATTTCTGAAGTGTGTACAAGGACATTTAGGAATTCATATTATTTGACCTTAGTCTCCTTAATAAGGATTTAGATCTTCAACTGACAGAAAAAGGATGAAGATAGAATCAAGACTGTGAGGAAAGTATACAAGATTTGGAATAACTGAACAGGGAAGTGTGGTAGCGAGTCAATGAGAAGTAAATACAATCAATTTCCATGAAGCATTGAGGATCCAACTAAGGTTATTCTACATAAAATTAGTAACAGATATATCTGGCAGAGGTTTGACTTGTTCCAACACATCTAGAAGAATGTCATAATCAGGGCAAAGAAAAGATTTAAAACCGGTAAGGGAATGAAGGATGAGGACAGACAGATTTTAGTCAGTGGAAGTCAAGGTATTCAAAATAAAATAATGTTATTGACAATTTCTCAGGTGTTACCATCCCTGTGATGGGTCAAAGCTAGTGAAAATAAAGGTTATAGGAACTGAGGAGGCTGAAATGACTTGTCAGTGTGAATATTGAAACAACATAAAAGAAAAGATAGGGAGAAAACCTGAAAATCCAGGCACTAAAGGTATCCAATAACCTGGAAGTCAGCAGGATGGAAACAATTTGTCATTTTTGAACTGTCCCCTTCTCTCAATATAGAGGGAAAACACTGATTGCTGGAATGCTTAAATAATTTCATCATTGATGAACACTAACTTCTGCCAAATGTTCATCCATGTTAGAATAATGAATTTTTCCTGTTGGAAGGAAATATAAAGGGCAAAAATGTAGGCCCTTGGCAACTTTTGTCAATTAAATCTCCAAATCAGAAAGCAAATGACTATTGAACAAGCTAGGAGATTAGGAAAAAATCCAAAACTTCAGTATTTCAAAGGATGGATTGGAAAGAGAATCCGCAGAAATAACAAGGCCTGCATTAAAATCTGACACATCTGTGTGATCCTACACAATGCCCCAAACAATCATTTAATAATATAACTCCTAGAATGTAAGGGACTGTTGTGTGTGGGAGTATTATAAACTTTCATCACCTGGTGTCCTCGCACTGGAGCACTATTTTACTGGTTGATTGAAGAGTGCCACGGAGTGGGAGTGGACCAGGGACTGGGAAGCATATTTAAGCACTTGTGTTCTGGTAAATAAACAGAGGTCTTGGAGATCTAGGAGATCTTGGAGAACTTGTCTTCCTTGTCTCACATCCCTTCAATGTTCACCTGGGTAAGGATAGGCTAGCCAGCAGGAACCTAACACATTCTGAGCAGCTAGTCAAACAGGAACGTAACAGCAGAATGGTTGAAAATATGGATCAAGAAATAAACATTTATTAAGCAATTTCTACAGTCAGGTACCATGCTAAGAGTGCTAAGAATACAAATAAAGGCAAAAAAAAAGAAACCGACAAAAATCCTTTTTCCTAAGGAGTTCACCAAAAGTTCCCCAATCAATGAAAATATAGGTCTGAACAAAAAACTATAAAATAAAATGCTAAGTAAATAAACATCAGGAGTTGTTATTATTGGTGTATACACTCTCTTCACTAGTTAAGATCACAAATTATCCATAACCTACTATGTTTGGGATTATTGCCTATGTCTTTCTGTAAAACAGGCTTTCAGTTTAGGTTATTGGTGTTGTTTTATGGGGGGGGTGAAAATTGTCCATAATTAGTGAATACAATGCAAAACTTGGGATGCCAATCTTTTTAGAGCACTCATTACATGACCAGACTACTCTTTCTTTGATCATACATGTCTTTGAGTATCTCATTAAAATACCCCTCCAATGTGACTCATTTGTGATAATAAGCTACAGTCAGTTTATGTGCCCTTTTTATTGTTCTGTGGACAAATTACAATTGTGTTTACTGCAATGCTCTCTGTGCTGCTTTTGAAGATCTAACTGCACTCTTTGAAACTCAACAAAAACCCATCTGGGTCAAATTACTGGACAGAAATATTGATAGAAACTTTTATTTCTATGGAATACTTCCATAAGGATGTCATTGCCAGACTAAAGTTCATTCTCTGTATCTCTGTAGAAATGATATCTGTTTATCAAGGAGGGGAGCAAGGATATTTCTGAATTTGACTTCAGTTGAATCATTACATTACTCTATTACTGACTGACACTGGCAAAATCTTTTTTTGAATATAGAGAGTCTGATCTACCTTTACAATACCCAGAATCTATAATTTATTCATCTAGCTCTGAGTTAAAATGTGAAAATGAATATAAAGTGCTATGTAACCCTTGATACATTATATAAATGTCAGCTATTATAATTGCTGTTGTTGTGATGGTTAAAATCATAATGTCCAAAGTAAAAAACTATCACAAAAGGAATTTAATCAAAACTTAATTTTTCTAATACCACAGCAATAGTTTTTGAAAAAAGAAAGATAATCAATTTCACTGGCTTATAAATAATCAACTGATGCCAAGAATTCAGTTATCTCAGAATTTATTTTCATTTAAAAAGGTATATGAAAAATTCACGCCAAAATAACAAAGGCAAAATTTATAGAACTATGAAAGTCATACTAAAATATATTGCCTAAACTATGTGTCACCTGCTTGATTCTACTTTAAAACTCTTTTCAGCAGATGCAATGGATCAAATTGTTCAGGAAAAACAATTGTTTAGGGAAAAACTGGAAAACAATACCTATGTTCAAATGATCAAAAAATAAGAAACAAAAATAAAAAGATAAAGATGTTGACTAATTGTCACAATTTACTGCAAAAGTTAAACCAATATAAAGTAGATACTACAACAGAGAAACTGAATGAGTCTAACATCCATAGCCAACAAATACTGGATCCCTTTATTAACTAGAAATATGACAGCCAAGCACAATTTACCAATTAGAATACAACTTCATTCATAAAACCCTATAGAAGAACATAATAATTAGAAGTATTATTTCATAAAACAATTAAAAGGAGTGTAGGTTAAAAATAAAAGCAAAGAAAAATGTGGGAAGATCAGTCAAGATGGCATATTAGGAGGAAGCAGCAGAGCTCAACTTCTCTACATAAACCTAGAGAACATAATGGACAGAAACCTGGTCAGAAAATCCGAGGTAAAAAATCATAGTGAATCATTTTTATAGAAAAAGACAGCATGGGAAGACGGTCTATGGACACTGGGGACAGAGTCAGAAGGTGCCATCTTCAAGGGAAGTATTGAAAAGTAGTAGAGTACAATCCATCAAGTACTGCAAAGAATTTAACAGTGCTTCTGGGCAAAAAGAAGTCCCAGATCCATCTTAGAGGGGTACTCCTGCAGAGGGCAGGAATAGGTATCAACCAGCAACTCTATCAATTATACCCCAGAGTTCCATCATCTAGTATCTCTTCCAAATGAGAAGTTGACCTGTGCCTAGGGTTGAAGGGCCCGCAACTAGAAGCAGTTGGGGTCCTAAGGAATTTTCTAAGCAGGAACAGAAGGAATCAGCAACTTCATGATACTGACCCTAGAGAAGAGCAGGAACTCAATTAAAGCACCCAGTCCAATATGAAGCCTATGTAGGAAGGGAAACTAAGGCTAAAGGGGAGTTGTTGATCTTTTTGAACCTGCAGAGCCTTCCAGCTAACTGAGAGTGGTTGAATTCAGTAGTAGTTTACTGGAGCCCCACCAAGGACAAGCCCATACTTGTTTTGTTCAGATTCAAACCCTAGTAAGGAAGAGACAAGAAAAGCTAGGAAATGACTAAATGTCTTCACCTAGGATCAGACTGCTTTGGACACATTGAAAGTTATAGTTATTCAACTGGAGATGTCCTGGGATCCTAGAGGGCATTATGATTTTAACCATTCCAGCAATAGCAATTATAATAGGTGATATTTATTTACTGAATCAAGGGTTACAAAGCACTTTATATACATTATCTCATTTTAACGGGGGGGGGGGGGGGGGGGGCTAGGTTGCGCAGTGGATAGAGCACCGGGCCCTGGAGTCAGGAGTACCTGGGTTCAAATCTGGTCTCAGACACTTAATAATTACCTAGCTGTGTGGCCTTGGGCAAGCCACTTAACTCCATTGCCTTGCAAAAATCTAAAAAAAAAAAAAAAGATTCATTTTAACTCAGAACTAGATGAGTAAATTATAGATTTTTTTGATTGTAAAGGCAAGTCAAAACTCAGAGAAAGGATCAGGAGAACCCAAAAAGAACACAAAGCAGGACTAAACATTCTTCAGATATTACCTCTGGAAGTGTGCAGAGTCAAACCCTAATGTTAAATACAAACGATGTTAAGAAGTAAGAATTATCAAACAGAAAAAAAAACCCATCATTAAGAGCTATTATGATTATAGGGGCATGTATGATCCGAATCCAGAAGGAAGAATCAACCCAAAATATTTACTAAAAGTTCAATTAGGGGCAGCTAGGTGGCACAGTGGATAAAGCACCAGCCCTGGAGTCAGGAGCATCTAAGTTCAAATCTGGCCTCAGACTCTTAATAATTACCTAGCTGTGTGACCTTGAGCAAGCCACTTAACCCCATTTGCCTTGCAAAAAAAAAAACCTAAAAAAAAAGTTCAATTAAAATTTATTTAATTAGAATTCTTGGAATAAATGAAGTGAGTTTTTTTAAGTTCAGAATGATTTTATAAATGAAATTATGGCATTGGCATTATAGAAAAGAACTGGAAAAAATGAGGACTATGGAGGAAAGATTTGGGAAGAAATTTAATAGCTTGGCACAAGAAGTGCAGAATCTTATCCAAGCAGCAGACTTCTTGAAAATTATATTGAACTAAATTAAAGTTGATGACTCTGTGAAACAACAAGAAATATTAAAACAAGGGGCAGCTAGGTGGCACAGTGGATAAAGCTCCGACCTTGAAGTCAGGAGTACCTGGGTTCAAAGAAAGATAATTTAAGAATCACTGGACTTTTAGTGACCTCTGAAAAAGCAATTACAAAAGAAAAGCAGACAGAGATTGGAAGAAGTTGAGAAATAAATGGATGGTTAATAAACTAATATAGATTGCCTCTTTGATAACAAGACAAATGACAGATCAAAATAATAATTTTAATTTATGTATTAAATTTTAAATATATTAAATTTATAAATTTAAATTAAATAAATAAAACTTTGCTTTTCTAAAAATTTTATAAGGTAGTATAAATGTTACCATCATAATAGTTCAATTTATCATGGAAACAATGAACATGAACTTGGACAGACTTCAAGAGACAATGGAGGTTACAAATGTCTGGTGTGCTGTGATACATGGCATAACAAACAGTCAGACATAACTAAATGACTGAACAACAACAATAATAAAGCACTTAGAGATTTAAAGTATTTTATCTGACTGTGAGACAAAGCAATACAGATATTATTATCCTCATTTTGTAATTGAGGAAACTGAAACCCAAAATCATCTGATTTCTGATTCAAAATACAGATTTCTTTCCATTATACCACACTGAAAGCTCTGACCCCTCTCAATCAAAAAAAGTCCTTATACATAATTATTTCAAGAAATTATGAAATAAAACTTCCCATATCTCCTAGAACTATGGGGCAAAGTAAAAATAGAAAGAATTCACCTGAATTTCACTAGAAAGAATTCTAAAAGAACATACACCAAAATGAAAACTTGGATTAACATTACAGCCAAAATCCAAAGCTTTCAAATCAAAGGAAAAATACTATGGGCAAACAGAAAGGATTCAGATATTGAGGATACACACTCAGGATCACCCAAAATTTGGTAGGAAAGAAGAGTTTATAATCCAAAAGGGCAAACTATTAAAAGCTTGAAATGAAGAATAACCTTTTTTTTAAGTTTTTGTAAGACAATGGAGTTAAGTGGCTTGTTCAAGGCCATACTGCTAGAAAATTATTAAGTGTCTGAGGCCACATTTGAACTCAGGTCCTCCTGACTCCAGGGCCGGTGCTCTATCTACTTCGCCACCAAGCTGCCCCAAGAATAACCTATTTGAAAAAACTAACAATAATCTTCTTGAAGAGAAATAGACTTGTAATGCAATTGAGAATTTCCAAGCATGAACAAAAGGTCAAAGCTAAATAGAAATCTGACATACAGTCCTCAGCAGGAAGAGGGATTTTTTCCAGAGCAGTAACAGTATTAGGGGAGAGAGAAAAATAAACACAGGGGTTCGAGGCTTGTTTTGCTAGAGGTCAAGTTGGAGAAAAAAGCTCAGGTTAGCCAGAGCTAGAATAGTAGAGAAGGGGCCGAGTTTGTTTACCTCTGACTATTCTCCCCACTGGCCCAAAGTTAGTTCAGCCTAGAGCTGGGGAGATTCAGTGGGTAGTAAGAACCCGTTAAAGTGAGGGCCATCAGGGAGAGAAAGTAAAGGACCTTTTTCCATCACAGAAAAAAAAAAAAAGGAAATCTGACATACAAACACAGGAATAAAGAAATAATAGGGCACTAAATAGAAATGAAGTGATTACCTTCTAGTATTCCCAGAGAAGTATCATTAAGGGTTATAGAAGAAGCCAAATCATAGAGAGCCTGGGAAGGGTTTTATTATGTTTTGATAATCTTTAAAGAATACAGGAAAAGAAGGGAGAAAGGAATACATTAGGAAAAAGAGAAAGAGAATAAAGGTGGGGGTGGGGAGAGGGAATCTCCTACCTAGAAGAATTCATGTAGAAGACTATACAAACAAGCAAAAGAAGAAAGGAGAGTAGAGATACCTGGACCTCACTCAACTGAACTGGTTAAAGGGGGCAAGAAGAATACTTGTACACAGTTGAGAAACAAAAAAAAAAACTTTCATTCAACATGTAAACAGAAGGAAGGGATTAATCATAAGCAAAAGAACTCCAATCATGGAGGGTGGAATCTGAAGTGCAATTTAAAAGGAAAGAACATTTAGGAACACATGACTGGATTTGGAGTTACAGAATGAGAAGACTAGGAGTGAAACAGAAGCAGAGTACCTCCTTCTCTTACTATGCCCTTTCTCTTGGGAAGAATGGAAAGTCCTAGAGAACAGAATGAAAAAGAAAAAAATAGAAAGAATGAAAATATACAATTAATAATGATAACCATGAAAATGAATGAGATGCATGTTTAAAAATATTTACAGGGGGTGGCTAGGTGGCACAGTGGATAGAGCACCGGCCCTGGAGTCAGGAGGACCTGAGTTCAGATCTGACCTCAGACACGTAATAATTACCTAGCTGTGTGGCCTTGGGCAAGTCACTTAACCCAATTTGCCTTGTAAAAACTAAAAAAAAATATTTACAGCAACTTTTTTTGCAGTGACAAAGAACTGGAAATTGAGTTGTAAAAGTCTGAACAAGTTCTGGTATATGAATATTATGGAGTACTATTGTTCCACAAGAAGTCAGGAATGGTCTGATTTTAGAGGAGCATGGAAAGCATGCACTGATGCCAATTGAAATAAGCAGAACCAAGTATATATTAACAGCAATGCTGTGAGATGACCAATTATGATGGATGCAGCTCCTCTCAGCAGTTCAGAGAGATCAAGGACAATTCTAAGAGATCTGTCATAGACAATGCCATCCGCAGAGACAAACTATGGAGTCTGAATGCAGAGCAAAGTATATTATATTCATTTTTTTAAACTTCTTTTATGTTTTTCCTTTCTTATTTTTTTCCTTTCCTTCATTCTAATTTTTTCACAACATGACTAATATGTTAAACATAATTATACATGTACCATTTTTACCAGATTGTTTGCCACCATGGGGAGTGGGGAGGGAAGAGAGGGTAGTAGGAAAATGTGGAACTCATAAATTTGCAAATGGATGAATATAGGAAACTACCTTTGCAGGTAATTGGAACAATAAAATAAAATTTCAATTAAAAAAAAAGAATATGATGAATCAACCAATAAAAGGAAGGAGATAAACTGGATGAGAAAACAAAATCCAACAATACATTGGTTAAAAGAAATATATTTGAAACATAACGACTCATATGGAGTTAAAATAAGGAACTAAAGCAAAATCTTTTGTGCTTGAGCTGAAGTTTAAAAAAGCAGTAGTATTAATCATGATCTTAGACAACAACAAGGCTAGACTAAAAAAGATAAGGGCAGCTGGGTGGCACAGTGGATAGAGCACCAGACCTGGAATCAGAAAGACTCATCTACCTGAGTTCAAATTCAATCTCAGACACTTAACTAGCTGTGTGACCCTGGGCAAATCACTTAGCTCTGCTTGCCTCAGTTTCCTCACCTGTAAAATGATAGCAAACTATTCCAGTAGCTTGCCAAGAAAGCCCAAACAGCATCATGAATAGTTGAATATGGTTGAAACAACTAAATAATAATTTTAAAAATGAACAGAGAAACTATATTATGCTGAAAGTTACCATAGACAATGAATTAATACGAATGCTAAATATACATATATATATATATATATATATATATATATATATATATAGGCAAAGAATGGTATAGCAAAATAAGTAGCAGGGAGGAAATAGACAATAAACCAATAGTTATGAGTGATTTCAATAAACCCCTTTATATGAAGGCAAATAAAACAAAAGAAAAGAGAGAGGGGTAGAGCCAAGATGATGGAGAGAAGCCAGGAATTTCCTTAAGCTCTCCTAGGCTCCCTACAGAAACAATGTTAATTAAACTTCTAATCTGATTCTGGAGTGACAGAACCCACAAAAGAACAGACTGGAGAATTTTCCAGCAAGATCTGTCTTGAGTAGAGCAAACCAGAGCAAACAGGGTGCAGAAGGGTAGTTGAAGTTCTTAGGCACAGTAAAATTCCTTGGGGGTCCAGGCTTAGCTGGTCAAAAGCACAACTGGTTAGCTGGGAGGGCTCCAATACAGGTACCCCAGACTCCCTGTTCAGTCAACATGACTAGCTAGGATGGTCCAGCCCAGTAAACAAGTCAGTAGTATTCTCAACCCAGAAGACCCCAGCCCAGTGGACAAGCCTCTCCCAGCACAAAAGTCATGGGACACCCAAAAACAAAGTTCTAAATGAATAAGAAGAGCCAAAGAAAAACTGGAATGATAGAAAGTTATCTTAAAGATAAGAAAAAGCTCAAGACCATCTGATAGAGAATGGCAGAAAAAGTAATACATATGAAGCCACAGAGAATAGTTATTGGTCTCCAACCCCCCAAAAAAATTGAGAAAAGAAATGGAAGAGAAATTCAACAGCTTGCAAGAAGAAAAAAAAATCATTTAAAAATACAGTTGGGCAAATGCCAAAAGAAAATAATTCCTTCCAAAAGCAGCATCAAGGGGCGACTAGGTGGCACAGTAAATAGAGCACTGGCCCCTGAGTTCAGATCCAGCCTCAGATAATTAACTACCTAGCTGTGTGGCCTTGGGCAAGCCACTTAAACCCATTTGTCTTGCAAAACAAAAAAAAAAAAAAAAACCTAAAAATTTTTTTTTAAAAAGGCAGCATCAATCTTAAAGGATCAAAGGGCCTAGAATATGATATTCCAGAGGGCAAAGGAGTTTAGATTACAACCAAGAATCAACAACTGAGCATATTATTTCAGGTCAAAAGTTGGATATTTAACAAAATAGGTGATTTTCTAATTTTCCTGATGCAAAAAAAAAAAACCCAAAACAGAGCTGAACAGAAAATTCAATCTTCAAACATGAGAGTAGAGATGCATAAAAATATAAATAAAGGTAAAGATAAAGATAAAACTGGTTATATAATAAGAACTATATCTCTATTAAAGGGATTATATTTAGAAGGCATAAAATAAGTTGATTTTGATGGGATGCTTTCAAAAAATTAAGACATCAAAAAAAGGTTTTATACTGGGATGATAGGAAGAGGTAGGTAGAATAGAATAGAATAAATTATATCATATGAAAAGGTGTAAAGCACCTATTACAGTAGAGGGAAAGAAAGGAGGGAGAATTGCTTGAATCTTATTTTAATCAGATTTGACTCAAAGAGGTAATAACATACACACAATTGGGTTTAGAAATTTATCTACCCCGTAGGGAATTAGGAGGGGAAATGGGAAAAAGAGGAGGGGCTGATAGAAGGAAGGGAAAAAAGAAGAGAAATAAAAGAGGATGGGAGGAAAAAAGGAGAGGGGGAAGATAAAAAGGGGGCAGATTGAGGAAGGCAATGATCGAAGCTAAACACTGGTAAAGAAGGATAATGTTAAGAAAGAATATTATAAACAGAGGGAGATGGGATGGAGAGCAATAAAGAAGTAATAACAAATTAATAATATTATTATGTGAATGTGAATGGGATGAACTCTCCCATTAAATGGAAGCAGAAAGCAGAATGGATTAAAAACTCAGAATCCTTCAATATATTGATTACAAGAAATACATTTGAAGCAGAGAGAGATACACACAGAGTAAAAGTCTGGAGCAGAATATATTATGCTTCAACTGAAGTGGAAAAAGCAGGAGATACAATCCTGATCTCAGAAAAAGCAAAAGTAAAAATAGATTTCATTAAAAGGGATAAGGTACCACAGATAATGAAGTAATATCAATACTAAACATATATGCACTACATAGCACCCAAAGTATTAGAGGAGAAGCTAAAGGAATTAGAGAAGCTCTACTGGTGGGGGACCACAACCTTCCTCTCTCAGAATTAGTTAAATCTAACCATAAAATCAATAAGAAGAAAGCTAAGAAGGTGAATAGAATGTTAGAAAAGTTACATATGATAGACCTCTGGAGAAAATTGAATGGAGATAGAAAAGAATACCTTTCTCTCAGTGCTTCATGGTACCTACACAAAAATTGATCATGTATTAGGTCACAAAAACCTCAAAGTCACATGTAGAAAGAGAAATATTAAATGCACCTTTTTTCAGATCATAATGCAATAAAAATCATGTGTAATAAAGGGCAAAGTAAATGCAGACTAAAATTTAATTGGAAACTAAATAATCTAATTTTAAAGGATGAGTGGATCAAACAACAGATCATAGAAATAATTAATAATTTCATACCAGACATTGACAAAAATGAGACAACATATCAAAAATTTAGAATTATTTTATATATATATATATATAATATATTAGGGGAAATTTTATACCTCTTAATGCTTATATGAATAAAATAGAGAAAGAGGAGAACAATGAATTGGGCATGAATAATTAATTCCAATTCTATATAAACTATTTGAAATATTAGGTGAAGAAGGAATTCTACCAAATTCCTTCTGTGACACCTTCTAGGTGCTGATACATAAACCATGAATAGTCAAAAGAGAGAAAGAAAATTATATATCAATTTCCCTAATGAATATTGGGCCAAAAATTGTATTAAAAATATTAACAAAGCAATTATAGCAAGCTATCATTAGGATAATATACTATGATCATCACGTAGGATTTATATCAGGAAAGTAAAGTTGTTTCAATATTAAGAGAACTATCACCATAATTAATATATCAATAACAAAGCTCACAGAAATCATATTAAAACAATAGAAAACATAGGAATAAATGAAATTTTCCTTAAAATGATAAGTAGTATCTATTTAAAACCATCAGCAAGCATTATATGTATTAGGGATAAGCTAGAAGAATTCCAAGTAAGATTGGGGTAAAACAAGGATGCCCATTATAACCATTAATATTCAAAGGTTTATTAGAAATATTAGTTTTAGCAATAAAAGAAGAAATTGAAGGAATAAGAATAGGTTATGAGGAAACAAAACTCTCACTCTTTGCAGATGATATGATGGTATATTTAGAGAATCCTAGAAAATCAACTGAAAAACTACTTGAAGTCCCCAAATGATAAATGGTCAAAGGTTATAAAAAGGCATTCTCAAATGAAGAAACTGAAGATATCTATAGTCATAGAAAAAAAAGTTCTAAATAATTATTGATTAGAGAAATTCAAATTAAAGCAATTCTGAGCTACCATCTCACATCTAACAGATTAGCCAATATGACAAAAAAAGGGGGAAATAATCAATGTTGGAAGGGATGTGGAGAAAACTGGGACACTGATGCATTGTTGGTGAAGTTATGAACTTATTCAACCTTTCTGGAGAGCAATTTGGAATTATGCCCAAAATTCAATAAAACTTGTGCAATATCCTTTGATCTAGCAATACCACTTTGTATCCCAAAGAGTTCATAAGAAAGGGTAAAAAGTCCACATATACAAAAATATTTCTAGCAACTCTTTCTCTAATGGCAAAGAATTAAAAATTGAGGGGGATGCCCATCAATTGGAGAATGGCTGAAAAAAATGTGGTATATAAATGTGATAGATTATTACTGTTCTCTAAGAAATCATGGGTGACTCCAGAAAAGCCTGGGAAAACTTGCATGAATTAATGCTGAGTGAAGTGAAGAACATCAGGAGAACATTGTACACATTAACAACAACATTGTAAAATGATCAACTATGATAGATTTGTTCTTCTCAGCAATATAATAATAAAAGACAATTTTTGAGGACCTATGATGAAAAATGCCATCCATATCCAGAGAAAGAATTATGAAGTCTGGATGTAAACCAAAGCATAGTATTTTCAATTTTTAAAATTTGTTGTTTTATTTTTTCCTCTCATGTTTTTTTCTTTTTACTCTGAATCTCTTTCACAATATGATTAATATGGAAATATGTTTAACATAGTTGTATATGTATAACCTATATTAGTTTATTCACTGTCCTGGGAAGGGGAGGGATAGGAGGAAGGTAGATAAATATGCATCTCAAAATTTTACCAAAAAATGATTATTGAAAGTTATCTTTATATGTAGTTGGAAAAACAAAATTACTTTAAAATAAGGAAAACTATTCAGATACTAAAAATCAGAAAAAAGAAAAGTTCAAGAAGTTAAAGTTGAAAAGCTAGATATTTTAGAACTCTAGTGATAACTGAATAATAGTAGAAAGGAATAAACATTCTCAGTTGTGCATGGAATTTTTACCAACTAAAACATATATTAACTTACAAAAATCTCACAAACAAATGCAAAAAGCCAAAATATTGAACACAAGAAATAAAAATTAAGATTTAATAGAGGTATGCTAATAGCATGATTAAAAATGTATTACAAGGGTGGCTAGGTGGCGCAGTGGATAAAGCACCAGCCCTGGAGTCAGGAGTACCTGGGTTCAAATCTGGTCTCAGACATTTAATAATTACCTAGCTGTGTGGCCGTGGGCAAGCCATTTAACCCAATTTACCTAGCAAAAACCTAAAAAAAAAAATCTCACATTCTAGATGGGGTGGCTAGGTGGCTCAGTGGATAAAGCACCGGCCCCTAGTCAAGAGTACCTGGGTTCAAATCCGGTCTCAGACACTTAATAATTACCTAGGTGTGTGGCCTTGGGCAAGTCACTTAACCCCATTTGCCTTACAAAAACCTAAAAAAATGTATTACATATTTCAAAGAAGAAATTATAGAAACAAGAGGTAATTTCAATTAAGATAATAGCGACAACAGATATGTCAAAATGGTTAGGATACAACCAAAGCAGTATTTAAAAGTAAATAAAAACCTCTAAAAAATCTACCTGAACAAATGATCCCATTCCAATGTCCTGTCTCATCTAAAGATTGTCTTCTCCATCATTACCATTCTCTCACTTTTTCTCAATTTTCTCCTGTCCACTGTTTCCATTCTGCCTACAAATATGTTTATGTCTCCTCTATCATCAAAAAAACCTTCACTTTAATCCATCCATTACCTCTATCATCATCAGATTTCTCCTGCCTTCTGTGGCTACACTTTTGGAGAAAACTATCTACAAATAGATGTCTCTACTTTCTCCCCTTTCATTCTCTTGAATTTCTGCAGTATGACTTCTAATCATAGTAAATGAAAACATACCAATGGAACATTCCCCTGAATTTGAAAATTTGAATTTGAGAGTTGGAAGAGACCTCAGCTACCATCTCATCTAACCCATCAAAAAAGAAAGACTTCCATGAGGTACTCTGTGGGGGATGAAGTCACCACCTCACAAAGTACTACTACTACATTCTACTCTCAAGACAGTTGAATTAGTAGGGAATTTTTTCTTGACATGAAGCCTAAATTTGTCTTTTTGCAGCTTCCACTCAATGCTCCTGGCTCTGCCCTCTGGGACCATATAGACCAAGTCTACACCCTTCTCCACAAGGAAACCAGGTCCTCACCAATCTTCTTGCCAACTTACTTACTTGCCAAATACTTAAAGATGGCTGTCAGGTCCCCCCCCACCCCCAGTCTTCTCTTGGCTAATTCTTCCTGGTTTCTTCAGTCAATACTAAAATGACAGGGACTCAAAGTTATTTACCACATTGGTTACTCTCTTCAACTTAGTGATGTTCTTGAACTATGGCACCTAGAATTGAACACAATATTTCCTGTGATGTCTGACAAGGACAGAGTACAGAGAATCTATCACCTACTTCCTTTCAGAAGCTATTCCTCTCTTAACTTAGATTATGTGCATTCTTTTTAGCTATCAAAGCACATGTTGGTTCGTATCAAACTTTCACCAGCTAAAAATCATCAGTTCTTTTTTAGAATCACTATAGTCCAACCATTCCACCTCCTCTATTTTGTATCTGTGAGGTTAACTTTTTTGGTACTCAAGAATTGATAACTATTCCAATAGTATTTATTCTTATGTCATTGATAAAAATATTGAACAGCATAGTCAAGAAAATATTCCATTGGGGTACTGTACTGTAAATCTCCTGTCCTGTTGACATGGAACCATTAACAGTTATTCTTATCCATTTAACTGTATTATCATTTAATTCTTAACACTTCATCTCAAAATAAAGGTTATCAGATTCTTCTTCAAAAGCTTTGCTAAAAATCAAATCCATAGCATTCTTTCATCTGCTATTTAGCAATCCTGTTAAAATAGAAATGAGGTTAGTCTTAAATGACCACTTCTTGATGAAGTCATGCTGCTCTTTGTAATCACAAGGTAACTAGATGCCACAGGGAAGAGAGAGAGTTAGACTTGGATTCAGGAAGACCTGAGCTTAAATCCTTCTTTATATCCTTCATACTATTATTCTGGACAAAATATAGCCTCTGTTATCCTGTTTCCTTACCTGAAAATAAGACTAATAATAGCAAAAATGAGATAACATATGCAAAGTGCTGTGCAAATTTTAAATTTCTATACAAATGCTATATATACTTATTATTATCATTATCATTATCATTATTATAGCTGTTTGCTAACCATCTATTTAATAATTTTCTGGAATTTTCCCTATAATTTTTAGTATCTTAACTACCCTGAAAATTGGGAAAACATTTGCCCTTCTCTAATCTTATGATAGTTTTCATATTCTCTGCTCTTTCAAAAATCAATGTCAGTGACTTGGTCATCACCTTTGCTAGATCTCACAGTACCTAAAGACTTAACCTATCTGAGCCTAAAGCATATGAATTCATCAAGGTTAACTAGATGTTTTCCTAATATCCCCTTAACTTATTTTGTATATCAGCTTCTTGTTAAGTTATTTTTGTTCTACTATTTTCAGTGCAAAGATCCTCTTCCTTCTCAGAGAAAACAGATATAAAAAACTGATTTATTTCAGTTTTGCCTTTTCTTTCTTATAATTTAGCAGTGTTCATATACCCCTTCTCTGATCTTCCTTTTTTCTCCCAGTGTAGCAAGAAATATGCTAAAGAGCAGCAATATAAAGACAAGAAATAAAATTGTCCTTAACTTCTAGGACCACCTCTTGTTCCAGTGAAATGGGACAAGATAAAGGAAAAGCTAGTAATCTTATTTCATCAGAACAAAGAGTGTGGGGAGGGAATCAGTATGAAAAAAACAGTTGGAAAAATAAGTCCAAGTCAAGTTGTAGGGATTCCTACATGCCAGGTTGTGGAGTTAATATTTCAACCTATAGGCATTAAGAAAATACTAAAAGTTTTTGAGGGAATGACTTCAAAAATATAAAGATTTAACAGTGAATATTTTTTCATAATCTTATTTGATGTTGACATTATTCAGCATATTCTATTTTTCTCTCCATAAGATTATCAGTTATTTTGATTAAATTAAAAAAATACTAAGACAAAAATGAATATTTTAGCAGGAATTTCCAAGTTACAAATATCAGTCTGAATTTAAATAAGGATGAATCATCAAGATTAAGTATAAATTGTGAAACTTCAATTGGTTTAAGATTAAAAATTAAGTATTCTTAAAAACTGTCTCAAAGGATATAGACATAGGAACAAACCAAATGCTTATAAAAAAGGGCTAAACCATTAAAATCCTAATTATAACTCAATCTTCCTTTAAATTCATCAATTCAACCCTCCCCTTCTTTGAAAGATATATAAATCCCACATGCAGCTTTACTTAAGGTAAAATTGTAATAAATAAGAATGTTAATTTGTGTCTTTTTTATATGCCCCATGCAAACACACAACAATAGAACTTACATATTCTATAAAACAGAAAAATATAAGGTATTATCCAAATCAAGAAACACTGCTGATGTGAAGGCACCTATATAACAGCCAGCCCCAATCTTTAAGAGATGATGATCTAAGATGGGGGAAAAAATACATACAAAAATTTTAACAAAATTAAAGATGCAACAAGGTAAAATGAATGTTGGATCATTCCAGAACCCACTGTATAAGAAATGATATATGTTTTGAAAATCAAATAAACCAAAAGAGAAAAAATCCTTAACTCCCTTTGTTAACTTATGGGTATAATTTCTGCATTCTTAAATATCAGATTCATCCTCTAATCAGTGACATTTTTAAATGAGTTCAATAGTCCCCAAGAGCTAATTACAAGTTTTACTAGGAAATACAGGTTTCATCACAATTAAAATTTATATTTTTTAAATATACATGGAAAAAAATAACTAGTATGGCTCAATTAGGCAGCACAATGGATAGAGTAGCAGCCCTGGAGTCAGGAGGAGCTGAGTTCAAATTCAACCTTAGATACTTAGCTGTGTGACCTTGGGCAAGTCACTTAACTCCATTACCTTGCCCAAAAAAAAGGAACTAGTTTAAATTTATAAGACTATTTACTAACCTGTATTATTACTCTTTCAGGTAACTTTGAAATGTCATATTCAGGTAATACTATTAATTCTGAGGATGATACGCTACATATTGATGGATCTCTTTTGAGGCAATTATCTTCTTCTGTAATCTTTCTAGTTTCCTTTTTTTTCTGTTTTGCTATTTTTTCTTTGCCAGGCATTTTCTGTGGAAGAAACAAATTATAATTTCTATTTGTCATGCAATTCAACATTATCTCACAGGCAAGCTTACTGTCTTACAGTATTAGAAATTCTAGAACACCTCCAAAGTTTGTCATAGAACATTTTTTTTAACTAGAAGGAATCTTGGAGATAATCTAGGACCACAATGGCAGTCTAACCCCTTTTCAGAACACTTACTTTTTAAGTCTATAAAATAAATAGAAAATCAATTATATTGAAATATGGTTATCAAAAAACTAAAATAACATGTTCAAAAACTACAAGTTAAGAACTCCCAATCTAATAAACTTTATTTAATAAATGAGAAAACTGACATCTAGAGGCATTTTAAGAAATTTGCCTGGGGTCACAGGTAATAAAGCTGATGCTTGAAATGAAAAACTTACTAATTAGTGGAAGTATAAATTGGTCTACCAAGACATGCTTAAGATTTTTTTTACTATATTTCATTAACAAACTAAAGAAAAAAATTATATATTTTAAATTTAATTAAAAATTAAGCATATACATTACTCCTATCCTATATTCTCATATCTCAGAGAAATACCAACCCATGCCTTCCATAGTATTAGTATAGGGATTTTTCAATTATAATATGTGACTATAAAGGTAATGAGACTAGGGAGTTTAGTTCCTTAATTTTTGACAGAAATACTATAACTCATGCTCCTAAGTGAGCACTGTTACATTTAGAATAGTTACCTTGAGAGGACATACATTTATTCCACTGATGCTTCACTTCCTTAAAACATTGACATTTTTCTTTTAATGATATTAGTTAACAATTATATAATGCTTACCATGTGCCAGACATGTGCTAAATGCTTTACAATTTGTCTTCCATTTGATCCTCACAACCACCCTGGGAAGTAGGTAGATACTATTGTTATCTCCATTTTACAAACTAAGACAAATGATTTAAACAATTTACCCAGGGTCACACAGCTAGTGTTAGAGATCAGACTTGAATTCAAGTCTTCCTAACTCCAGGTGCAGCAATCTAACCACTGTACCACCTAGCAATCTTCAGAGACTGTGGTACATGTCAGTCAAAAGCTTTATTAAGTACATATGCTGATCTCTTCAGTGTTATCCTTATCAGAGATTCTAAATGGTGAGGAGGAAGTGTATTCTAGGCATGGTAACATGAACTAGAAAGCCATGTACAAGAAATTCATCAAGTTATTAGGTCATCCATTTACTCAACAATTTCACTAAAATGTATTAATCAATTTTGCCATTTCAATTAGTGTCAGATAAAACCTTGGTGCTGTTTTAATTTGGATTTCTATCATTAGTGATCTATAGTATTTTATATGGTTATTGATAGTTCATAATTACTCCTTTGAAAAGTACTTTTTTGGGGAGGCTAGGTGGAGTAGTGGATAAAGCACCAGCCTTAGAGTCAGGAGTACTTGGGTTCAAATCCGGTCTCAGACACTTAATAATTACCTAGCTGTGTGGCCTTGGGCAAGCCACTTAACCCCATTTGCCTTGCAAAAAAACCTTAATACAAAGTACTTTTTCATATTCATTGATTGTTTATCTATTGGAGAAGAGCTCTCGTTTAATATGTTTATGTGATCTCCATATATAAAAAACTTGAAGATCAGACCCATATCAGATTTCTAATGCAAAGATGTTTTGTGATTCAAGTTTATCTTATTGCAGTTGATTTTATTATCCATGATTTTGTTAGAATCTTTTAAATTTGACATAGCTGAAATATTTGTAATGTCACCTAGTAGTTGTCTGTTCTTAAATTTTCCTTATGATAGCAGCTGTGAAAAATATTTCTGTTACTTTCTAACTTTTTATGATTTGACTTTTATATTTATATTTCTTTTACTTTTTAATTTATTTTCATATTTGGTAAAAGAAGCTGGTTTAAACCATTCTTCTGCCAAACTATATTTCAGTTTTCTAGACATTCTTCTCAAAGGAGTCCTTCCCCCAATAAGTCTGTGTCCTTGGACTTAGCAAAGTAGTGTTCAGCTGCTCTTTCTTACTAATCAAATCTGTCCCACTGCCCTACTCTTCTATTTTTTTTAAACCAGTAACAAATTAAATTTTAAAAAATTTAAAATATTTTAATATTCAAACAAAAAAGTTGTAATTATTATCAATTTCTAGTGTAAATTGAGATCTGGCAATGTTCCTATTTTTCAATATTTCTTTTAAATTATTAACTTTTTTTCCTAATCAATTGGAATCCAAATCAATAATTATGCCTAATTTTATAAAATATACTTTAAATTTGTAAAATCAATTTAGACAGCATTAATTTTATTTACTAGTACAGACTAACCATGAATCTTAATTATTTCTGAATCTTCCTTCATGTTTCCAAAGAGTGTTTTGAAATTCTATTTATATAACTTCCAAATGTGCCTTGATAGATAATTGCTGGATAATTGAAGCATTTGCTAGTAATTTTGAACAAAATGCCTATAATTTTTCCTCATTTTTCTTAGTCTTACATAAACATGCTGATAATTTTTGGTGCTTCCAAAAAAAAAAGAGAGAAAAAGAAGAGCTCTTTTTTATGAATACAATTGCTTTTATTTTTATATTTTAACTATTTTTTCCTCCAGTTTTAGATTTTCTTCTTTCATGCTTACTCCTAGAATGATGGAGGGGAAAACTAAAGATAACCTACAACACATTTGGTGAACCTTTTATAAAGATTTTAGGGGATGAAAGGAAAGGATTCCCATTGGATGAGAAGGTATAGATAGAGCCTCTTCTCTCTTCTCCACTATCAGCACTATATACATCAGTGAAATTATGTATTCATTGAAACATCAAAGCATTATAACTAAAGTAAAAATCAACTCTCAATTTTCTAAAGGTAAATTATATTTTCAAAATTTCATTGACATTGCTTTTTTCTCTATTTAGTGCAGAATTTTACTGACAGTTATGTACTCTTTTATTTACTCTAGCCCAATAGGAGTTAAAAGGGAGTCTTTTAGAAGGAAGTTGCAATCCAGCAAGTCCATAATCTCTTTGCCTCAGGAATAAATATAAGTCCTTAGATACAGAGTAAGAGTATGACTAACTTTTTCCCATAGTCAAATAGGAGATACTGTCAATTTTCATCATGGAGTAAAGAATAGGATTATTTACATCTTTTTCTTTACTCTTTAGTAGGTTGCTTAGCTTGAAATGTCCTGAAATCTCAGACTAAATTCAAAAATAAATTTAAGCATAAAACTATCTTCCAAAGGTAAAAAAATACATGATTTGGGTTTTAGCTAGACTTTGTCATGATCCTATGGAAGTCACACATATATTCTTAAGGTGAAATGATTTATTTTTAATTCTACATAGTATATACATTTTTGGTTTTGTAGTAGTGTAATTTTAGTATTCACATATTGTAAAATCTAGAGATAAAGCTTCTCAGTAGTAAATCAATAAGGGAATATAAATGCTTTAAATTTAATCGAAATGAGAGATACTGTGAGGATAGTATTTCCACACATATGTAAAAATCACTAATATAATGTTGTATGGTAATATAAATTGATATTTACAATTTTAAAATCAGAGCAGAGGGCAGATAGTCCCTACTCTAGAATCAATCATCTTATTCATGTTTCATTATTTGAGGCCCCATGTGCCTGTTTTAGATTTGACTAAAATATTACCCCAGTCCACTTGGAGAAGCTTAGATATAAACTAGACTTTTCTTGTGTCCAGGCATGAGAATACTTTGAATTCTTTTTATTGCAAAGGGTTCATGAGAATCTACACAAAATGAGTCCTGAACTGTTTCTTTCTCATGTACCAAAAATTATGGTTTTTGTTAGCTGTCAAATCCTATAACCTTTATTTACTAAGTTGAAGGAATTCAATATTTAATGCTGATAATAAGAATAGGTTCATAAGGTTGATAGGTAGAAAAAATCCTATAGCATTTTCATTGGTTTCCTTGGCAGGGATATAAGGAAGTTCACTATAACATACTGGCCAAGCTCAGGCTAATTCAGAAATCATTCCAAGACTTTCATTAAGGTGTTCCATGAAATTCTATTGGAGTTACTTTTGACTGGAAGTACAACTAAAAAAAGAAGTTATAAAAGAGGAGGAAATGAGAGAACAGGGAGTCCTCAATTTTCAAAAGGGTTGTCATCTAAAAATTTGCTTGTAAATTAGTTTGTTGGAACTTGGAACATGTTCATTCTTAGAAACAGTGTTATAAATATTAGCTTGGTTCCCAGTTTTCCCACAAAAAAGGCTATTTCACTTACAATTTAATTGATCTATGGTATTTATTTCTACCAGAAAATTCCCCATTGACTCCAATTGAAGACATCAAAACTCTATTGCAACCCTTCATTCTAGAAGAAAATCCCTTTCTTCTATTGGCCCCCCATTTTCCCCAATAGTGAAAAGTTATTTCTTTTTCCCTTTCTTCTCCCAGTGTTGACTGATCTTTCTCTTCCTTACTCTAAAAATGCTCTAGGAATGATATAGCCTTTCTCCTTGCTAAATGAGATGGGATTTCTATTCCTTCTTCTGATGCATTGGTGATTTGCAATTCCTTCTTGAACTGTTTTTTTCACTGTAGGGAGAAGGTAGGAGTTGGTACTCTTGGTGGTGGTATGGTGGGCTGAGAGCACATTGTCCAGGAATGGAAGACATGATAGTAGTTAGAGTAGTCAAAGGTTGTTCCCATGGGGTACTGGTGGCAGGCAAAGGTCTTCTTCTGGTTGTAGTTCTTAAGAGTCAACACCTTTTCTCATAATATCTCATGTTCATATAGTGCTTTAGTAGTTCAAATTTCATATATATATATATATATATATTGAAAGACATATAGACAGACAGACAGATGATAGATAGATAGATATAGATAGATAGATAGATAGATATATAGATAGATAGATAGATGTCTATGTAGCCCCCTTCCTAAATTTTCTAGCTTATTTTTATGTGGTAAACATAAACTTAAATATGCAGTCTAGTCAGACTTGTGGAAGGAAAAGAGAACTGCAGCAAGTAAAAGTGGTGGGGAGATGGTCTTCCCAGATACAAAAGGAATGTTTTGGTGGTTAATGGAAAAAACAAACAAAACCAATAAATTTAAAAGATATGTCAAACATCAACTATGATAGGTTTCTTGCTGGTCTTGTCACCCTAGGATCTGGAATGTTTTATTGGATTCCATAGTGTTCATATCTACTTTCACCCTGCCAAAGACAAAATGCTGGCCATTCCCAATCAACTTTGAAAGTACTAATGAAAAACTAGAAACCATCTGTATTGGCCTCAGCACGATCAAAGTTCTCATTAGCAAATTTCTCCTCATAGATGGATTTACCACTAATGCTACCAACACTCTGGAAATGAACCTAGGAATGATGAAAGCAGATTTTTTAATTATCCCTTTTCTCCAGCACTAAGAGCATTAAAGTTTTCACTGTCTTTGGAACACTGTTTGCAAATAGCTCAAAAAGAATTCATTCTAATGGCACATTAAGCCATTGTACTCTAGGTGATAGAATCTGCAAAGTCCTGGGACCCCTTTCTTTGTAGCTCCTCATCCCTGGGTGCTACAGGGTTAGTTGTCTATTCAAATTCACTGCTCATGAACCCTCACTGAGGCTTCTTTACTAAAAATAAACCAGATGACTTCAAATACAAATCAAAGACATTTTAATAAAACAGAGTTAGAGTTTAAATCATCCAGCAATAAAGATCTTAGAACACATTCCCAAAAGACTGCTGTCTATTCTTCAAATGTACATCTGTTGGAGAGTACTACTCTTATTCCCAATGGTCTCCTCAATGTACTTGCAGGGGGATATGACAGTCACCAGTTATATAACCCTACTGAAAGCTAATGAGTACTTTTGGTTGTAGAATGCTGAACCTGTTCCTCATGTCTATGCCTATTATCTATTACATTACTTATTACCAATAACTCCATTTTTCTCCTCTGCCTCTAGTTGCTTCATCTCCTGCCCCTACCTATGGTCAAACATGTTTTCACTATCTGTTCCTCAGAAGATCCTATAAAAAGTTCTTGAGCCCCAGGGCTTTTAAAACTTCCTCCATTGGAAGTCCCTATTATCCAGAGTCTGGAAGAGGTCTTCCAGCTGAAAAATCTCTACCTAGATCCTTAAGAAATATAATTCAGTAACTTTTCCACAATAAATGAGGCTTTCACTCAGCATCTGTCATGCACAAGAAATCTTGCTCAAGACCTGTGTACTTAAGATCAAAGTTCCCATTAGCAAAGTTCTCATAGCAAAAATCCATATAGGCAGCTGGATGGCACAGGAGACAAAGTGCTGGGCTTGGAGTCAGGAAAAACTGAGTTCAAATCTGATCTCAAACTTTTATTAGCTGTGTGACCCTGAGCAAGTCACTTAACCTCATTCATCTCAGTTTCCTTATCTGTAAAATGAGCTGAGAAAAGAAATGACAAATCACTCCAGTACCTTTGCCAAGAAAACCTCAAATGGGGTCACAAAGAGTTATAAAAGACTGAACAATGATACATCTATACACAAATACCCACGGACACAAAGACACAGACTCACAAAAAAAAATTTGCACTTACTACAACTTACTCTGAGTACTGTGATATTGCTTTCTTAGCCATTCTCTGAGGCTGTTTTGCAGAATGAAAGACTACCCAATCTTCCAAATATTTGTTAAGAGGTAACTCACTATCTTGTATTTTTTTCTAGAGACCAAGATTTCTTAGCAAGACCCTGTGGCTGAGATTCCTGAGAATCACCTCAAGCATCTCATTGTCACCTGTTTTTCTGAGATTTTCTGAGCCAAAACCATAACCTGTTGTAGGTATTCTTCAGTTGATCTCTCAGTTCAGAGATACAGTGATTGTATCCTTGATATCCTCTCCATCTCCTGACTCCAAAACAAATCATTAAGTAAATGTAGCTCTCACCCAAACTTCAAAAGTATAAAATCTACAGTGTCACATTGTATGTTGGCATGATATGCCTGCAATAAAAAAGCCACATGCTTACTCTACCTAGTCTTCTTCAGCTTAGATCTCAAGGCAACTAGCCTATTTAGTAGTATTATAACTAAAATATTCTGACTAGTCATTTGAGATTGGTAGGATGTTTCTAGATATACTGATACCTGCCAGAGTTTCTCTGACTTTAAACCTATTGCTCTATTTACTATACCAAACCACATTTCAATGTTCACTGGGTGACTTAAATTCAATAAGTGTATCTCAGTGCTCTCTTATTAGATTTTAGGTGTCTTGAAGTATAATTCCACACTGCTCATTTTTGTTCTTTTCTAATAGTATGTGTCTACTACTTCTTTGTACATATTATTTCACTTTATAACCTCATCAGTTTTCCTGAATGTAATTACTATTTCTATGCTGATGATTCTCAAATCTACAAAAATCTAAACTGGCCTCTACTCTTGTATCTCTAATTGCCTTTCATACACCTTGACTGGATGTCCAGAAGACATCTTAAACTCAGTGCGTCCAAAACTGAACTAAACCCTTAACCCACACCCTTTCATCCTTCCCTATGACAATCAAGAGCACCTATTACCTCTGTCTTACATCCTCAACTCTTACCTATCTTCTTCACACACCCCCATGTTACCAAAGTCTGTTTCATCTTTACAATCTCTCTCAAATATGCCCCCCTCTCTCACCTCTGGTAATGCTACCACCCTGCTACAGGTCCTTAACATAACCAGTGGATGGGTGAATGGGTCTGCTTGCCTGTATGTCCACTCAAATTCATCCTGCTGCCAAAGTGATTTTCTAAAATGCAAACTGATCATGTCACCCTCCCCCTCCTTAAACTTCATTGGCTTCCTGTCACTTCAAGAATCAATTACAAAATCCTTCGGTGAGCATTTCAGTCTCTTCATAACCTAGTCCTCCATTTTCAGACCCCTATTCCCTGCCACATACTCTTCAGCCCATTGGCCACCTGGCTATGCTTTGAACAGACACTCCAGCTCAGCTCCTGGCGTAGCTGTTTCCCTGGCTTCTCTTAAGTCCCAACTAAAATCTCATCTTCAAAGAAAGCCTTTGCCAACCTCCTATATTCTAGTGCCTCCTCTCAATGTTAATTATTTTATCTTAAGCCTTTCCTTGTTAATACTTTTGTTTGCTTGTTGTCACCTCCATTAGTGCTAGTTCCTTCAGAGTAGGGACTGTCTTTCACATCTTTTTGTATACTCCATTCCTTAGTACAGTGCTTAATTAAGTGCTTATTTACTAGTTGAATGGCATGCTTATATTATTATTATTATTATTATTATTATTATCATTAGCCTATAGTAACTAGGTCACGGTTCTGATGTTGACTCATTCCTTGGGCCTTCTTCACTTCTAATGAGCTCAAACTCTATTCAGACAGTAATATAAAAATATCCTGGTAAATGTTTAATAACCAAGGACTTAGAAGAAAATCCATGTATGCACCCACACTTCAAAGTTTAATCTCCATTAATACAATCCATGTCTAAATAATCAACAAAACAAAAAAATCAAACCCTAAATTGTAGCAATTGCTGATCAATCCATTCTCCCAAGCTAGGTAATACTGGCTTCAGCACATCCCTGAGAAGAGCACTAAAGGAGGTCTGAAGATTCTAAAGTATCGGTCTTACTCTGGTGTTTCTGGGCCAGTGATCTTTGGTCAATCTTCCCATAACTTTTTATTCTTAAATCAGCAAAGGTCCAGGGAGAAAGAGCCTACTTACCATTCCGAAGACCTCTTGAGACTGGTTAACTAAGTTGTCATTCACTATCAGAATATGCAGCAGCAATATAGTCACCAATTCTTGACTGGACTAGTACTGTCTGACTGGTCTAGTTCGTCCAGCCAATGTCACTGAACTGGGACTCACATTACAAAATACCTGCCTGCCTCAGCTGAGCTTGGTGGAGCAAACCGTAATCCCTGCCACTGGAGAGGTTAAGGTTGGTGAATTCCTTAGGTTTGGAAATTCTAAACTGTAGTAGTAGTAAAGTTCATTAATATACTTGCATATTTGGGATTTTGATTTGTGAGAGGCTTTTGTGCTTTTAGACTGGAAAAGGAAAGAAGGAAGAAGGGGAGGGAGGAGAGAAGAGAAAGGAAAGGGAAAAAAGAAATAGTGGGAAGGAGGAAAGAAGAAAGAGACCAGGAAAGAGGTAGGGAAGGAACAAGAAAGGGAGGGAGGAAAAAAGGAAGAAAAAGAAAATGGGAAGAAGGGCAGAGGAAGAGAAAAAAAGGAAGGATGACAGCGAAACATGAAGGAAGGGAGGGAGGGAGGGAGAGAGGGAAGGAGAAACTGAAAAAATGGCATTTTAAATTTCTTATTTTCCCAATATTAACTGAAGGTCTTCAAATGTTGTAGTTCACAAGACTGACAAATCTAGTTGAACAAGTAGGTAAGTATTCAATACATGGGCCCAATGTAAACTTTTAACTATTTGGTTCCAGTTACTTTATCTCAGGTGGTATAGGAAGACAGAGTCTCAAAACAAAAAACAAAACAAAAAACTCTGCCTACAATACAGACCTTCTCTTAGATTTTATAGATACAGGAGGGCTAAGATAGTAAATAATAGTAATAACTTTGCATATCTGCATATTGCATATTTGAGCAATTCTACTACTTAGGCATTCATAAACAGTTGTCTGACTTTGTTAAGAAGTCTCTTAGAAAATCTTTAATCTAATTAGATCTTTAAAACAATCAAGAAAATTTAAAGATGAATATTTTAGTATACCTAGTTAATAATAATTACCAGTTGTTCGTCCATGAGAGAAGATTGTCCCAGGAATTTTTTTAGCCTTTGAAATTTCTGTCTCATTGCTTGATCAATCAAATATTCCTTCTTGGAAAAAAATCATAAAACAGGTATAAAATAATTTTTCTTAAATATTTCATTTATTCCTAGATATATATTGCCTTTAGTGTCTAAATTCTTCAGGTTCATAATCTAGAACAGAGGTTCTTAACTTGAAGTCCACAGACCAGACAAAGCTTTGAGAATTTTGATGGGGAAAAAATTTATATTTTTATTTGCAATATTATATATTTTAGGCACCTAATAATATTGTTCTGAGAAAAGGTCCTAAACTTCATCAGTCTTGCCAAAGTGGTCTATGCTACAAAAAATAGTTAAGAACCTCTGCTCTAGAGATTCTTTAGAAATTTAGATATGGTAATGAGACAAAGATTGATACCACACTATGACAATTTAACACCACTCAAAAAAATCACTTTAATCAAACTTTGCCTTTGTGTAGCAACTTACAGCTTACAAAATATTCATATACATTCTGCTAGACTGTAAACTCTATGAGGGCAAAGTGTGTCTTATCCAAATTTTGTATCTCACCTAGCCTAGAGCATAATGTGGTACCCCCAGTAGGTGCCTAAGTTTTGTTGAAGGCTAAATTCACATTGTTTCAATTCCATGCATTACTATCCCCATTTTATAGATGAGGAAATATCTGAGAGGTTAAGTAACTTGTCCAAGGTGAATTCGCTTGCAAGTGGTACATCAGGCATTAGAACCCAAGTCTGCTCTCTATCCCAATGCTCTCTCCATAATACTAATCTACCTCTCTAATATATCATAAGCTGTATTTTATTTTTAATGAATACAGAGAAATATATATATATATATATATATATATATATATATATATATATATACACCATAAAAATATTTTCAAGCTCATTTTCAGCTAGTTCTATGATCTTTTTTTCTAAAAAATTTTAGTGGATCCTCTGGGGGGAGGGGGGTGGTGGTGAAATGAGTAGACCACTGACTAGAGCCTGAAAAAAATGAAATGGAATAAATTTTCTTATATCAAAGACATTTGTATTAGCAAGAGATATGTCTTAAACATATATTCCTTCCAAACGGAAGATACTATTTTGTTTTTGAAGATACAATTTTAATTTTTAAAAAAGTTACAGAATCAAATGCTAACTCAAAACTTTAAAATATAAACACATTTTTATTTGTAAATCTTTCTTTATTCAGTTTTTCCAGAGCCAGATAGATTTACTAAAAATCAAATCAGTCATAGCAAAACTTATTTTACCTTCCTCTTAAAATAAAAATCTCTATATGTTGTTCTACTTCAAAATAAAGAGGTTATTTTATTATAGTCAACCTATATGCACACAAGATGCCTTAGATGACAAAGTTATAAAAGATTGTACCAACAACTGTTCAAATATAAAGGAATTCACATACTAACCAAACCTGAAACAAAGAAGAAATTAAATTTGAAAGATGACTGGACAATAATTATAATAAAGGAAATGGAAGATACCCTATCATGAAGGGAACATTTTTCAAAAGTATCACAAAAGGTTTATTTTTTCTAAATGACTACACTTAGAAACATTTAATGCCTGAGTCACTTGAAAAGATCTCATTCAAAAAATTAAATTCTAACAATATTTAGAATAATTTCCGAATTCCTTAAGATCTAATTGTCTAAATTATGTAAATTAATTATCTCTGACCTGAGTTGACTTTCTACTTGAAAGGAAAGACAATATATATCATCTTTGCCCCTTCAATAAGTTATTAGCAAAAAAAAGAGGTATGCAGTCAGTAGAACTTAGGGTACCATCTTCACCCAACAAACATTCATGACAAGTGTCCTGAAAGACAACCATTTTTGAGGAGAATTTTAAAGGAGGAAGAGGTGTGGTATTCAGCTGTGTCCATTTCTAGCAGGATAACTTTAAATAAATTATTTTATCTGTTAGTGTCTTCAAATGTAAAATAGAAAAAATGACGGTCCCACCTATGTCATGAGGTTAATGTGAGGACTAAATTAGATAACACATTAGATAGGTGACCTGGCCTAATGGTTAGAGAGCCAACTGGAAGACCTAACACATGTACTCAATGTCCTGGACAAGTCACTTAACCTCTCAATGCCTCAGGCAATTCTAATATTATTCAGTGCAGAAGAGGTGCCTACCTACCCTCAGTAGAGGGAGTTTGTCTTTGGAAGTTTCCTAAAAATAAGAGATCCAGACCCATACTGGGACTCCTCTCAACCCTCCAAAAAAGAGACTAAATGTATATGAAAGTGCTTTGTAAACTGAAAAGGTATTGCAGCCAAATTAGAGAATTTGTAAAGTTCTTTTATTATTATTTCAAAACAATGGAGATTTGACTCATTACTTTTCTGGAAAACAAAGTGGAGAACAAATCAAGGATAAAGAACTCAGGATACTAATGTGAGTAGGTGAAAACAGCTCAGTTAAAATTTAAGAGATTTAAGCCTAGTACTTAAGAGAAAATAAAATTGCTATTAATCCTTCTAATAAAAATGGATATATTTCAGATTTTACATATTCACATTATATAAAGGTTGTATGTTTATTGGTTATATTTATTTTTATATATTGTTATATAAATGATTATATTTATTTAGTTGTAGCATAATATAGCTACTGATCAATATGACAACAGACTCAAAGGATCAACAGCAAAAATTTTAGTGGTTTAAAAATAGGAATAAATAATATAACCAATAATTAACTTAGCTCTTACATTGAATATAAGTAAAATATGAAACTACCCACAAAGTAACTAATACAGACATGAATCAGGCTTTCATTAAGTTTGGTCTATACAACCAAAGAGCAGAGATGCTTTATGCAATTTTCCACATATTGGCTAAAAGAATATAGTACTAAATAACTTAGACTACTAACTTTTTTTGCTTGTGGAAAATGCAAATGGGGCCTTATATAAATAACATAAAATTTGCCCCTAAAACAACTTTTAAAGTTAGGACACTAGGGACCTATGTGGACAGACCCTAGGGATATTGTGAAGACAATGGTTGGGAGATCATTTACACAGAAAGCAGGGAAATCGGGGAAGGCATAGCCAGGAAATAATTCCTGTGAACAGGGAAGATGTGGGGAAAAAAATCTAACCATCTATATCATCTTATATTAATTAACTCTTCATGCTAACCAGGTATTGTTTTTTTCACCACTGAAGGAATACTAAATTTGGTTGTTTCAGGATAAACCTCCAGTTGTATTACCAGATTTGCTCTCTTGACTTTTAAATTTACAATATAATAGAAAAAATCTCAAAGTTGCTTTGTCTGTATATATCCAACCTTCATACTCAATGTACCTTCCATATTCAAGGGATTATTAGTGTTCTCAGAACTAATGTTCCCATTATTGCTTATTATTTTTCATCTTTTGAATATTTGCATTACTCATCACTAATTTTTCCAGAGATTGGTCTAAAGGGAGAGGAAGGGGGGAAATTTCAATGCATTATATAGCATTTGATAAACTCTTGGTGAAAATCATCATAACCAGTAAACATCTACTGAGTCAAGTATCAACTGTATCTATGAAATCAGACTAGTTGCTAAAAGCAGGCTTTACCCTGAAGGGGCTTCCAAACTAACATATAGAGATATAGATAAATAGATGTGTATGAAAAATAAGTATCATGTAAGGAATAGTGATAATTGCTACTGGACTTTTGAAGGGATGATCACTGACTGGGACACCAGTCACTGAAGGAAAGCTACATGTTGGAGGTGTACCTTAAAGATACAGAGGCCCTCACTTCTAGGTCTAAGATGCCATGAAAAGTAGATGCTGAATGGAAAGACATATAAACAGGGAGGTGGGTAGGGGTTGAAGACTCCAAGGAAAGAGGTGGCAGGAACAGCCTGAGAAAGGGGAAGAAGAAACAAACATTCAACTTTCAAGTAAAGTACTTTGGCTAGAGGAAAGATTTAGCTGAAGTTGTAGATGTAACCAGACTGTCACTCTCAAGGAGCTTAAGGACTAATAAAGCATGTATACAAATGATCAAGATGAAAGGGAGAAAATTAGATTTAGCGGCACAGGCGAAAAGTGTCATGCCTGTAGTCAGAAAGACAGGAAGACTCATCTTCCTGTATTCATATCTGGCATCAGACACTTAATAGCTATGTGACTCTGGGCAAATCACTTAACCCTGTTTGCCTAAGTTTCCTCATTTATAAAATGAGTTGGAAAAGAAAATGACAAACCACTCCAGTGTCTTTGACAAGAAAATGTACACAACTGAAAAAGAATGAAAATAAAAGAGAGTGAAATATGTGCAAAGGAGGTGTTTAATCTTAATTTCACAAAAATGTGAAGAGAAAAATGTTAGAGCATTGGAGAAGTTAGAGGCTGGGAACAGGGAAAAGAAGTTCGGTAAACTTTTTATTGATAATTTTTTTAAAACAACACTGTCATAGACCACCCTTTTCCCCATGACAAAAAAACTCTCCCTTTTAACAAAGTATAATTTAGCCAAGCAAGAGCATTGATCATATCTATTAAAGTGTGATAATTCCTGCAGTTCAGTTTCCTACCACCCAGATAAGGGAGAAATATGGAGTAAGTGATCACCTGAATGGGGTCTTAGCACCTAATTAAGAAAGAATTAGTTAAATAGGAAGTTAATAGATTGTGCACTTCCTTTACCCCCTTGTGGAAAGCTCCTCCCCTAACACAAGCTACTAGAAGCAATTTCACAGTATTCCCGGAAGCCTCTGTCTCTTAACATGGACTCTGTGGGCTGTTTGCAGTCTGTCTTAAAAAGTTAATTTGAGGGGTGGCTAGGTGGCATAGTGGATAAAGCACCGGACTTGGAGTCAGGAACCTCGGTTCAAATCGGGTCTCAGACACTTAGTAATTACCTAGCTGTGTGGCCTTGGGCAAGCCACTTAACCCTATTGGCCTTACAAAAAAAAAAGTTAATTTGAGGGAGCAGCTAGGTTGTACAGTGGCTAGAGCATCAGCTCTGGACTCAGAAGGACCAGAGTTCAAATTTGGCCTGAGACACTTGTTACTTCCTAGCTGCATGTCCTTCGGCAAGTTACTTAACCTCATTGCCCCCTCCCTCCCACAGTGATATAAATGGCTCATGAATACTTACTTAGGTCCAGAATGATTAAAATGTTTTTTTATTAAGATATCTTAACAAAATGGCACAACTCACAAGGTGAGAGAGAGGGGTGAGAAAATCCCAAAAGCAAGGAATTGTGCACATTGAAAGGCCTTGTTCCTGCCCCTTCATGTCAATCATAGGCTGGGGTCACAATCTAATTCATACATTGGTCCCCACACATTTTTCCCACCCTGCTCATTATACCAATGAGCAAAAACAGCTAGATCTCCTTGAGCATGGCAAAGGAGAAGGTCAAGACTCCAGGTTAACTTAAAAATAGGGGGCAATTTCATCAGTTTTTGATCAGATGGAGGCTAAGTCTTTTGACTTTAACTCTGTACCTAGACCATAGGCAACAACAGAGGCAGACCTAGTCTTTGTAATGTAAACTAACAATCCTCCCTTCACATTCTTGTGGAACCCAAACACCCACACATTCCTCACAATTCCCCCTTTTCTTTTATAAGAATAATTTGGGGTGGGGCAGCTAGGTGGCATAGTGGATAAAGCACCGGTCTTGGAGTCAGGAGTACCTGGGTTCAAATCCAGTCTCAGACACTTAATTACCTAGCTGTGTGGCCTTGGGCAAGCTACTTAAACCCATTTGCTTTGCAAAAACCTAAAAAAAAAAAAAAAAAAGAATAATTTAGGGTTCCACACTTTATTGGTCATTTCTTTCTTAAATCACAATCCTTGTTATTGACATGACTACTGACTTTTTCTCCTATCAAGATTTTTACTTCCTCATTTTCAGAGACATGGATCCATCCTAGGTTTGTGCAGGAGCACATGCCAACTTTCTGATGTCTTTTACTACATGCCTATTGTCATCTATCTTTAGGCAGCAACTTGATAGATTCAATTTTCTACAAACTCCTCCTTCTCCAACCAACAGATTGCCTAATACAACTCTATGCTGAATAACTTTCTCTTGTCTGCATGACTTAGTAGCCAAACAGCAAGTCCAGGGCCCTAACTGTATAAATTGTTTCTACTACAGCTTAGAATCTAATTTGGATATAAATTGGGCTACCATAGCCAACTCCCATCCTGTGCCCAGGTAGCAGGGCCATGTGACTAGATAACAACTCCCTAACCAACCCTTGGCAGGTGGGTATATATGCTGTGGTAATCAATTTCCTTTACCATAATGGATCCTCAGAATGGATCCTAGTACCATCATTACATCTTACACGAGTCTCAGTTCACCCATCTCTTTAAGTTGTACAATCCAGAATGTGTGTACCCTGCTTCTGGCCACAGACATTTGCTACACCCCAGGAAAATATCCTGGCCAGACTGGTATAAACAATAGTTACCCTGAACTGACTCAGTCACATGCCACTGGTGTTTCTCTCCTCTGGACCAGAATACTGTGCCACTGTGCACCTCTGACCAAGAACTGAAAATCTTGGCCAGACTCAGGGGGACTGGCGACCAAGGCCAATTCTCAAACTGCTGTGGACTACCACAAGTCCAACAGTTAGCCACACAGAAAGACTGGACAATGACTTCTGTCAGCTAGATTCTCCTCCCACTATTACTAATACCTCATTGTCTAAATCAGAGATAGGACTCTCCTAGATGGGATATACAGACTCATGTAGGATATAATCATGCCACCCAATAATCTCGATCTACTTTTCTTTCAGTGGAGTACATCTTCACCCTGCCTCTCTTCCTCCTTTCCAAAAGGAGAGGCACATAAGAAGGGATGTCACACTTACAGAATCAAGGGGAAATTACAGGTATAGACTCCCTGACTAAACAATGTACACAGGAGAGAGATGGTGAAGATGAATCAGTCCAGTGTTTCTCCTCCTTTCTTCTCTTCTCCCCTAAAGACATCTGATGTCCTACATTTTCTGAATCTGTTCCAAAAGGTACTCTCCAACTCAGGTGACTTGTTAAGACTTTGTCTTCTGGTGAAGAAACTGCTTAACATTTTACTCAAAGCACATGCTTTCATCACTAGACAATGAGATTCTGGAGCTTATTACAATTTACATTTTGCCTTACTCACTGTTAAATTAACAAAGATACATCACTTTAACACAATAAAACTTCCAGAAGTGTTTTACTACATGAGTGAACTCCACTGAGAATTACCACATTAACTTAAGCTTGTAATATATACATTTCTTAACCTTTTGCTCTCATTACAATAATGACTAAAACATTCTTAACCAAAATGAATTTTTTCCAAAATATTCCCAGATATACTACAGATTTTCCTTTTCCTGATGTACTTACCTGAGTCACATTCCTTTCCTTCAACTAGACCTTGAAATTGTAATTATACTAAAAATTTCCATTTCTTCTTCTTACCTAAATATCCCCTCTAACATAATAATTAAGGAAACTTAATTCCTATCTTAACATGTGGCTGATAGCAGGTGTCAGAGCCACATACCTAACTTGTCTATTAAATCCAATTCACCTGAAACTTCTTTTTTCTGGTTTGCTTAGTTACTATAAAGACCCAGGACATCAAAGAAAAATTCCTTTATAGATATAATTATTGAATATCAGTGTCCAGGAAGAAGTCATGTGGGTAGTGTCAAATGTCTTAGGTCAAATTTATTCTACAGGTGAGAAATTATCCATATGTTACTTTGGGGAAATCAAGTCAAAAAGGTCCAGCCTCAGGCCATATTGAAAAACCGCTCCTTTGACATCCCTGTCAATTGACATCTTCAGCCCATTGACTTCCTTGGCTCCAAAAACACATTGACCCAGTTATGTTTCCTTTTTGCTGACCATCCTAGTATCTGACATAAAAAGAGAAAATTGATTAAAAGTCCCATGATCTAAAATAGTTGTTTTACCTAATTAGAATTTTAAGTGAGTCCAATTCACTGAATTCCAATTACAGTCTTAATGGGGTCCCAATTAATGGGACCCTACCTAAAGGGGTCCTTCCTGGATCCTTGCTAAAACCAGGAATTCTAACTATGGCTGGCCCTACATGTCTCATCTCTTACCTCTTACTAGAGGCCTCTGATCTCTACTCATATCATTTGCTGAAATCATAGCTACTCTATCTCTATACAAAGAAGGTATATAAGATTCCCCTTGGCTAGAGAACCCTCCTTCTAGCCTGTTGTATTTTACAATAAATAAATACCTCCTTTGGTCAGGAGATTGCCTATCATCTCTTAAATTCTCACATAACAAGCTAAATATTGTCACAGAAAAAAAATCTCAAATTACCTCTCTTGTGTTTTTATCTTTCTCATATTACATAGGTCCTTTTACTTCAAAGCAAACAGCCACAGTTTTGGAACATATGTGTGTGTGTGTGTGTGTGTGTGTGTGTGTGTGTGTGTGTGTGTGTATTTTATATATATATATATATATATATATATATATATATATATATAATATATACACATATATACAAAATATTCCCAATTCACATATATAGCTAGAAACTTCTATCCATAAACTTGTTTAGCTACTAGCCATCCTTAACAAACAAATTATTGTTTTTTGTTTTTGCAAGGCAACAGCTAGGCAATCATTAACTGTCTGAGGTTGAATTTGAACTGTGATCCTCCTGACTCCAGAGGGAGTTCCAGTGTTCTATCCACTGAGCCACCCAGCTGCCACTTGGCTGCCCCCTAACATACAAATTACTTTCAGAATTCTTTAAAACCATTGGAACATCTTAGGTGACTTTAAATTTCCAACATACGTTATTAATTCCAATATAACAAAACAGCAATAAGAATATCACACAAATTACTATATTGTACAAAGAAATCATTCCATTATTACATTATTCATGAACCCATGGATCTATCCCAGAAGGGGTCATAATTTTTGATATTTCCCTTTATTACTCCTTCAAAGCAATCACATGTTAATCTCAGGCTTTAACATTACAATATTTAAATAGCTTATATATTCACAAGAGATAGCCAAATATTGTAAATGTAATCTCTTTGCAGTTACAAAAGAATATCACATAACTGATATATATTACTCATCAAAAAGTTACCTTACACAATTGCTATTTGTTCAGTTATCTGTCAGAGCCCCCCCATATCAATTGTACCCAAGTTCTCCAAAAATCCAATATCACATATGTTACACAACTATACAACTAAATTTACCAACAGTTTGATTTGATAAAAGCTTTGGAGTATCTTATACAGAGAATCCAGTACTCACATCCCAAAACTCCATCCAAACTAAAAATACTGTTATTATTATTATTATTATTATTATTATTATTATTATTATTATTATTATTAAGCTTAACATTAAAAGGAATTAGCTTTTTCCCAAAAGAAATCAGTAAAAATCCCTGATAACATAATTATGTATTTTTCTTCTTAGTAACACAATAATACTTTTCTTTAACTCAAAAGTGTTACACCTTCCCCCTGCCACACACACACATACACACACATACACCCCGGGAAATTCAAACACATTCATATATCAGACTGGATCCAATTGGCTTCCTTTCTTCTGGTTTCCTTCCGACTTCCTTGCCATGTGTCTCCCTTGCCCCCCAAGTCTGGAGGCAACCTGCCCCCTTTAAAATTGGGGGGAAATTCCTGGAGGGGGAAGCCAAATCCCCCTCCCTCCCATCAGGGCACCCTATTATCCTCTGACCTCTCCTTCAGGATAATCTCCCATCTGGAGGATTTCTCAGCCAATCCAGAGAGATTCTAGTCACCAACTGCACCCTAGAGATCACCCCTTACCACAGTTTTAACCCCAGACATCATTATAGGCCAGACTCAGGGGCACTGAGTCAGCTCCAAACTGGGCCAATCTTCCCAGGAATCTGAGATATTCCCCTAGCAAAGAACACCAAGAAATTGGGCTTGAAATCAGGCCATTTGCGTGCATTATTTTTCTGGAGAAAATACCAAGAAAAGAGATTTGTATTAATATTGCAGATGTGTCCAAATTGTTATAAGTGGCTCATGAATACTTAGTGCAGAGTGATTAAAATAGTTTTTTTTATTAAGATATCTTTTTTCTTTTTGGTTTTTCAAGGCAATGGGGTTAAGTGGCTTGCCCAAGGCCACACGGCTAGATAATTATTAAGCGTCTGAGGTCGGATTTGAACTCAGGTACTCCTGACTCCAAGGCCGTTGCTCTATTCACTGTGCCACCTAGCTGCCCCTTATTAAGATATCTTAACAAAATGGCACAACTCTCAAAATGGTAGAGAGAGGGGTGAGAAAATCCCAAAATGCAAGGTCTTTTTTTCACTCTGAAAGGTCTTGTTCCTGCCCCTTCATGACAATCATAGACTGGGGTCACAATCTAATTGATACATTGGTCCCCACACATTTTCCCCACCCTGCTCATTGTATTAATGAGCAAGAACAGCTAGATCTTCTTGAGCATGTGCAAAGGAGAAGGTGGAGACTCCAGGTTAACTTAAAAAAAAGGTGGGGCAATCTCATTAATTTTTGATCAGCTGGAGGCTAAATCTTTTGACTTAAACTCAGTACCTAGACCATAGGCAACAATATAGACAAACCTAGTCTTTGTAATGTAAACTAACAATCCTCCCTTCACATTCTTGTGGAACCCAAATATGCACATATTTTTTTATACAGTAAATTTGAGGATGTCTTTCCTGCTGCTTTTCCCATGCATGGTTTGCAATGCTTTCCACAGTTAAAATCCCTGATTATAGTTCTTTGCTGATTTGTAATTCCTAAATATTTTTTTAAGGAAATAAACATTTGGGAATAATTCTATATAAAATTTTCATATGATCAAAGATCAAGGGTTAGAAGGGATCTATTTCATAGAGCATCTAGTCCAAATCTCTCATTTTACATGCAATAAGCTCTGGTCTGTGTATAGAGCACCTCAGAATAGGACCTACTTGAGGTGCATTTCCACAAAAAGGAGCTTAAGCAGCTGCATCCAGAAGAATGCTAATGAACTGTAAAAGAAATGCATTGGGGAGACATGAAACATTCACCTACCTCCAGAATGAGGCTATGTGACTAACACTGCCAACATCTTCACAAAGCCCTGACTCAGTCCCAGCCACATCTTTGCTTCATTCACATCCTGGTCTTCATAATTTGAACTACTTTTCTAGAGACTGAAGTGTTATAAGGAAGCCTATGCCAATAATAAAATAAACATCTATTAAGCAACTATGGTGTGCCTGAAAGCACTGTCTAAGCATTGAATGCACTTAGGATAACGTGAAAAATGCTAATATGTTGTGCGAGCTATCTTTGAAGTCACTATCCCTTTGTAAAAGTTAATTTATGTTAAGTCATTTAATCAGTAAATATTTATTAATCTATTAAATGTTCCATGCTTAGTACCAATCATACAAAAAAAGACAATTGGTCCTTGACAATGACCTTGTCCTCGTCTAATTGATGCAAGGGAAAGATGAAGAGAATTGTGAATGTAACAAAAGAATTTGGGTGGAGATGTAAATTGACTCGAGATGAAAATGGACTTAAAGTAGAGAATTATGATTGTAACAGAAACAATTGCGATCTTGAAAGTGTGCTCAAATTGGGTGAAGATCCCCATTACCACTGACTCATTGTTTAATGTAAAATCTGTATCCTTTTCCTTAGACTTTACCCTCTACCTAATTCCAGGTCCAGTACAGGGGAAGGGAGTTCACCTTTTGCCTCTGGATGAGAGGCAAGACATAAAAACCTGGATTGGACTAGAGCTCAGGGTCTCTGCAGTCTTCTATGACCATGGCCCAGCCAACACTGCTTGGCTATTTCTCTCTCTCTCTCTCTCTCTCTCTCTCTGTCTCTGTCTCTCTGTCTCTCTCTCTCTCTCTCTCTCTCTCTCTCTCTCTCTCTCTCTCCCTGTCTCTCTGTCTCTCTGTCTCTGTCTCTGTCTGTCTCCCTCTCTCCCTGTCTCTCTGTCTCTCTGTCTCTCTGTCTCTCTCTCTGTCTCTCTCTCTCTCTCTCTCTCTCTCTCTCTCTCTCTCTCTTGCCCTTCCTATGTCTTGTAACCTTTTTAATAAAATTTTGTTTTATTTCTACCCATGCTTTACCGAGTCTGAATAATTATTCCTCATAGGCAGGACCGAACCCAGCTAGGCATTGGCTACATAATGAGGAATACAACATGCAAATGAAATATCTACAAACTATACATGTGATAAAAAGGAAATAATTAACTAAGGGAAGTTGCTAACATTAAGAAAGGTAATGAAATATTTCATGTAAAATAAGAGATTTTTAGTTAGAGTTAAAAGGAAGTTGGGGAAGTCAGTAGGCAAAGCTGAGGAAAGAGAAAATTCTGGGGATGGGGGTAAATCAAAGGTAATGCCCAGAGATGGAGTATTTTGTTCATGGATCAGTCAAAAAGAGGTCAGTATCACTGAATAGAAGAATCAGTGAAGAGGAGCAAGGTGTAAAACTGGAAAGGTAGGAGAGTGTAGATTATGAAGGACTTTGAATTCAAAACAAAGGATTTTATATTAGATCCTAGAAACAATGGGAAGCCACTGAAGTTTATTAAGTAATGGATTGGACTTTGTGGATTAATCAATGGCCCCCTAATAAATGAAGGTGAGCACCTAAGTGAGGACTCAAATGGACCAGTAGTAAAGCTGTCCCAAGCCCCTCAAGATACCCTGGAATTAAGAGGGGGCAGGAACAACTGTCTTGATATTCAAGAAGAGTGCCGTGTGTGTGTGTGTGTGTGTGTGTGTGTGTGTGTGTGTGTGTGTGTGTGTGTGTGTGGTACATACCAAAGAAGAGCTGATGCCCAGGAAAGTCAAATACCTACTCAGGATCATACAGGTGGGATATAGACAAAGGTGGGATTTGAATCCAAGTCCTCTGATTCAGTAGTAAATGTTCTTTCCGTCCTACTTCACTGATTTCCTTTCCTTACATTCCTTTAGATCATGGTTTCTATTAAGAGATTCTGAGATTCGGCTTAATTAGAAAATAACTGATTGTAGAAAAAACTACACTCCACTCAATTGTATTAAAACTGACTCAAAATAATAGTTCATTAGAAACATAGCATTCAGCAATGGAATCTATATAAATGAGATAAAAGAATGAGAAGTGAACTGTGGTTTACTCAGTATTATTGGGTTTTGTTTTTGTTTTGAAAGGCAGTGGGGTTAAGTGACTTGCCCAAGGTTATGCAGCTAAGAAAGTAGTATCACACTGAATTTTAATTCAAGTCTGATATTGTTGTATCTGATTTGAAATAATTGATATTGCTTAAATGAATTTAATTGATTATTTAGACAGAAATATTCCTAGAATGAAGGTTAATACTTTAAACTTTCCTAACTGGGTAGAAATTTCCCTTAAGTACCTCTAATTCCCTTTGCCCTAGCTCAATACTTAATTATGTAAAATTAATCACTTTGTAATTGTGTCCTCCAAGTGGACTCCTTAGGATTGAGCCCCAGTTCTCTTCCTAGGTGTGTCTCTCCTTGCATGTGCATAAACTGACATTTTAGTTTATTCATCAATTACTTGTGAGTTTGGTTAGATTGAACCATTTATCCAGAGCATCATTTCTTCCAAACGAGGGGACTAATAAGATCAAATTCATGAACCAAAAATAACTAAAGGTCAGACCTGGACTTGAAGTAATGTCTGAGAGTGATGACTTTTAGGGGCCTAGTTGAACCAACCAACTAAACTTTCTGGCAAACCAGTGATGCCAGAAAGATTGCTTTAATACAATCTGCATTCTATTTTGAACACTTGCCTGCTTTCAAAATATTTAAATATATTTATATTTTAGAAATACCAACTATGAAGTTACTATAACCTATGAATTTTAATTCAATACAATGAAATGGGTGGTCAATTCAGATACTCCCTCTGCTGGACAATTTTTTGAGAAATACTTTGTTTTTTTCATAGATATTAAACTTTCTTCTAGATTTGGAATTATAGGATTATACACATAAAGCTGACAGGCACTTTACAAGCCTTTGCATCCAACTCTTTAGTTTTGCAGAGAGGGAAATTAAGGTCTATTGAGGTTAAATAATAAAATCATAGATAGTCATAACAATAATTATAATAACTAACATATTGCTCTTAAAGATTTGTAAAGTGCTTTACAAATATTATCACATTTTATATTCACAACAGCCCTGGAAGATAGGAGCTATTATTATCTCCTTTTTACAAATGAATAAACTGAGACAAACCAAGGCTAAGTGATTTACCCGGGGTTAGAAAGTGTCTAAGGTTGTATTTAGAAGTCAGGTCTTCCTGACTTTAGGTCCAGAGCTCTAGCAACTGTGCCACCTGACATTCCCCAGGTTCATGTCACTATAAAGAGTCTGAAGTAGAATTAATGCACATCTTCCTGATTACATCTCCAAAACTCTATTCACTTTTAATTTCAGAATGCATTTTTGTTTCCATAGCTATGGAAGTAAATTTACTAGCTAAGTATAGTACTTTTTATTGTTTTTATAAAAACAACAATAGAAATATCTACCTTACTGTTGGTCAAATTTAATAAGGAGTCAAGATAAGTAAATGCTTGTGTTTTATAATTTAATTACATACCAGAGAGAACTTTAACTGAAAAATATCCCCCTTTCAAGACTATCAAAAAGCTTCCTGTAGCATATTCATTTCTTGTTTTTTTCTCCTAGAATCTTAAAAATGAAAATGCTATGCTGAAGATTAACACACAACTAATTCATACAAGAATATATTATAGACAAAGGAGGCCTCAGAGAAAGGGGGAGAAAGGAATGTGAAAAAAGATGGACAAAAAAGAAGAGGATACAAGCCAAAAGACAAAATTTACTTACTTTACAATTTTACCTAAAATTAGGCAAAAATGTCAACTCATTTAACTTAACATTTTACAGATAATGAAATAGGTTCAGATAGTTTAAATTACTTATTCCTGGTCACACAACTAGAAAGTGTCTGGGGACTTCCAAGGGTAGAGCCAAGATGGCACAAAGTTAGGAAGCTTCTGGAACTTTTTCCTAACCAACTTTAAATGAAGCTTCTAAAGAGAACCTAAAGTTATAGAATCCATAAAAGAAAGAGTGAAACAAGTTCTCAATTCAAGATATCATGGAGGAACTTCAGTAAAGGTCTGTCTCATGAGGGTAAAAACAATATTATTACCCAGTGTGGGTAAGAGAGCTGGAAAGCTTTTGGGAGGCTCTTAGCCACAGTGCAGTTCAAGTCCTGGCTCAACAAGTCAGGGTGGCAGCAGACCAGCAATGAAAGTTCCAACCCCAGCTTGGGAGACAAAATCTGAGCCCCAGGAAAACCGAGACAACGGGTGGGACTAAGTTGGGCTACCCTAACACAGGGAATAAATAGCAGCTGAAACACCATAGACAATGCCAAGACAACAGGGATCAGACCCCCCCCCCCCAAGCCCCAGCATAAAAGGCTTGATAAATAAGCAAAAAAAAAAACAAAACCACACAAATCATAAAAAAAAAACTACTATTTTGATAGGAACAATAAAAATGCCATCCCAGAAGAGGAAAGCAGTGACAAAATGACTACATTTTGTAGCTTGAAAGGGGTTTTTGAATTGATCTCAAATTCCAAAAGACTTCTTGGGAGAGCTCAAAAAAGAGTTTAAACATGAAAGAAGAAGAAAAATGGAGAAAAAAACGAGTCATGCAGAAGAATTATGAAAAAAATGACTAAGGAAAACAGTACTTTTAAGAGTACAATTGACCAAATGAAAAAAGAAATCAATTTCTTTAAAAGTAAAAATAGTCAACTGGAAAGACTCATCAAAAAGTGAAAATGAGCAAATGGAAAAGGAGTATAATTCACCAAAAAGTAAAATTAACCAACTAGAAAAGGAAACATAAAAGCTAAATAAAGAAAATAAAGCCCTGAAAATCAGAATTGAGCAAATGGAAACTAATGACAGTATGAGACACCAAAATTCTATCAAACAAAACCAAAAGGATGAAAAAAAAATAGAAGAAAATATAAAGTACCTCCTAAGAAAAATGAATGACCTATAAAATAGATACAGGAGAAATGATTTATGAATTATTGGTCAACTAAAACTACAATTAGGGAAAGGGTCTGAACAAAAGCTCTCTGAAATTACTGTGCAAAACTATCTTAATATCCTAGAACAAGAAGATAAAATAGTCCTTGAAAGAATCCATCAATCACTCCCAGAAAGAGATTACAAAATTAAAAACTCCAAGGAATATTATAGTCAAATTGAAGCTAAAAGAGAAAATACTATAAGTTGCCAAAAAGAAACAATTTAAATTCCAGGGTGTCACAGTCAGAATTACACAGGATTTATCAGCTTCAACATTAAAGGATCAGAGGGCCTAAAATATGATATTCTGTAGGACAAAGAAACTTAGATTACAACATAATGCTTCTGATAAAGGACTCAATAAAATTTATAGAGAACTGAGTTGAATTTTTAAAAATACACATCATTCCACACTTGATAAATGATCATAGGATATGAATAGGCAATTTTCAGAAGAAGTAAAGATATCTAGTCATATGAAAAATGTTCCTAATCATTAGACAACAGAGAAATGCAAATTAAAACAACTCTAAGGTATTACCTCACATCTATCAGATTGACTAAATTGACAAAAAAAAAATGATCAATATTGGAAAACTGGAACACTAATGCTTTGTTGGTGTAGTTGTGAACTGAGTCGACCATTCTAGAGAGCAATTTGTAACTATGACCAATGTGCAATAAAACTCTGCATACCCTTTGATCTAGTAATACCACTACTAGATCTATATCCCAAAGAAATCATTAAAAAGGGAAAAGACCCACTTGCACAAAAATATTTAAAGCAGTTCTTTTTGTGGTGGCAAAGAATTGGAATTTCAGAGAATGTCCATTAATTGGGAGTTGAACACATTAAAGTAAATGAATACTATGGAATACTATTGTTCTGTAAGAAATAACTAGTGAATGGATTGTGGGAAAAGCCTGGAAAGACTTGCATGAACTGATGTTGAGTGAAGTGAAGAGAACCAAGAGAACATTATACACATTAACAACAACATTATGAGAAGACAACTGAGATTACTTTTTCCCCCCTTAGTTCTAATTCTTCTTTCACAACAAGACTAATATGAAAATGTGTTAAACACAATTGTACATGTACAATCTACATCAGACTGTTCACTGCCATGGGGAGGGGAGAGGGAAAGGAGGATAGTAAAAAAATGTGGAACTCAAAAATTACAAAAAGATGAATGTGGAAAACTATCTTTGCATGTAAATGGAAAAAATAAAAACTATAAAGAAGCAAAACAAACAAAAAGTGACTGGGCCAACACTCAAATCCAGGTCTTTTGATGTCAAATCTAAGCTAAGTATCAAATGTGAACCATAAATTTTTGAAGAGATCTGGGAAAATGGGCATTTAATGACTGTTAGTGGAGCTGTAAATTGGTTCAGTCATTCTAGAATATAATTTGGGATGATGTTCTAGAAGTTTCTAAATTGTATATACTGCTATCCACTGCTACAAGACCTATAAACCCAAAGAGGTCAAAAAAGGAGGAAAAGAACCCATATAGGTGAAGATATTTACAGCAGCACTTTTCATACTGCTAAAGAACTGAGGTATGCCCATCTAGTAGGATATTATTATGGTATATGAATATAATGGAATTCTATTGCACTGTTAAGAAAAGATGAAAGGGGGGAACAGCTAGGTGGAGCAGTGGATAGAGTACTGGTCCTGGAGTCAGGAGGACCTGAGTTCTAATCCAGTCTCAGACACTTAATTACCTAGCTGTGTGACTTTGGACAAGTCACTTAATCCCATTGCCTTGCAAAAAAAAAAAAGATGAAGGGATAGATTTAGAGAAACCTGAAAAGATGGATCAACTAATGCAGAACAAAGTGAGCAAAACCAATACAATTTATATTATAGCAACAAAGACAAACAACTTTGAAAGACTTCATAACTTTAATGTATGGAAAATTCAAGAGGGCTGATAATGTTGCATGCTACTTGACTCTTGACAGAGATGGACTCCATGAAGAAGGAGACATACATTTTTAGATATAGTCAATATAGGAATTAGTTTTGCTTGACTATGCATGTACTAATAATAATAGATAACTTTTTTAATATAGTATTTACCATGTGCCAGTGAATGGCACATAGTTTACAATTATTAACTTATGTGATCCTCAAAATCATATAGGGTGCTCTTATTATTATTGTGAACTCTTACAGATGAGGGAATTGAGACAAAAAGAAGTTAAACGACTTATCTAGCTAGTATCTAAGACTGAATTTTGTTCTGCTTGACTCTATGTCCTGTGCTCTATTCATTTTACCACTTTGCTGCCTCAATAATACTTGGATTTTTTGTGGATCAAAATAGAAGGTATAAAGCACCAAATAAAAACATGTTGTTATCATCATCATCATTCCCTCTAGATGAGATCTAACTAAGCCAAATTATCTCAACTGCATTTGTAAATAAAAATAGAAAAAGATAATAAACACAGAAAACAAAATGGATCTACAGGTTATTTTAATAGGGATCTCTTTACATTAAGAAATATTTGAATTACAGCATCCCTATGGATTTGATAATGGCACTTAAGAAGAAGAGGTTAAGACTGGTGGCTAAAACTAACCAAGCACATAGACAAGTCTGCATAGGGGTGCAACACAAATTTTAAAGCACTCTGGAATAGAATTTTAAACTGAGACGGGAAGATTCCAAAATAATGGGAAAGGATCCTAAATAGTGCCTTTATAAAGGAAAAAAGGTAACCAAAAAGACATTCCCAAGCAGCTATGCCTTCTTTCTTTCCGTTATAGAATGCTCCGAACCCACTGAAGAGATACAAAATGAAAATATAAAAAGGCAACAGATATGCCTTCACCAACAATTTTTTTAATAAACCAACTGACTGAAACAAAGAAAACATACATTGTCAAGATTCTTTGAAAACGTGGTTCAATAAAAACTTTTATATCATATATAAAACTTTAATTTTAGGTTTTAAGGACATTTTTATTTGTTTTTAACAAATGAGGAAGCAAACTCACAAAAGTGATACAACATAACCTTGGTCTAATAAATGTAAAGCGGCAGAACGGAAACCCAGTTCTTTTTTTTTTTTTTGATTCTTTCCCCACCATACCATACCACCTAAGTCTCCTCGGACCATATTATGCTGCTTGATATAAGAGTGCAGCCTGATCTATCCTATGGAGAGGTAGATTTGCAAAAGAAGCAAAGAGAACAGAGAAGAGCGGAGGATCATTAATTTAGAATTGAAAAAGCTGAAGGAACTCGGGATCAAAAAGGTTGTGATTTGCCCAAAGCCAAGCAGCAGATGGATGGATGTGACATGGCCTGTGCCAGAAAGATCGAAGTTGAAGGAAAAAAACAAACAAAAAACTAGGTGGTCTAAGCATCGAAAGAATGAGGAGCTTAAGAGCACTAGAGGGAATGAAGGGTCAGGTCGGAGAGGGGCTGAGAGCACGCAGCCCGGGGGTGCCCAGGCAGGTGCGGGGCAGGAGCCCAGCTCCTCCTCCGCCCAGGTACCTTGGACAGGTGGGCTAGGCAGTCGCGGCTGAGGTTGCAGTCTCTCCTCTCCGAGGTAGCATCGTTCTGGGCAGGCCATCCTGGGGTCAGCCTGACCGCCTGAGGCCTGCCCAGGGGGACGGACACAAGCCGAGACAGGAGGGCAACGAGGCGAAGGGTTGCCCCTTCGCTCCCTGGCGCTACTTCTGTATGCGCAGGCCGTTGCTCCTGGCAACCCGACCCCCACCCCACCACCATGGGCGCATGCGCGCTCGGTGAGCTGGCTGGGACTACCTCTCCAGCGGGCCTGGACCACATTGCAGCCTTTCTAGGGACATTTCGGGGATGGGAGTGAGGAGTGAGAGTGGGGTGTAAGAAAGGGTCTTCCAAGGCCACTTATTCTAGCACCAAGCACCGATATAAGTGCCCGCTCTGTCCGGCTTTGCTTAAGCCCAGGGGAATGCCAGAAGACTACCAGGTGGGGTGCTTGCCTTGCAGTCTGGAAGAACTGGGTTCACAGACTGCCTCAGACTTTCTAGCTGAGTGATTCCTAGACAGATCAATTAGCCTTTGTTTCCTTTTGGGTAAAAATGAAGCTAATATCACCTAGGGTGGTTGTGAGGCTCAAAATGCAAGAAAAGCAACTTAAAAGTTTTAAGTAAATGCTTGTTATTATTTGTTTTTATTTTTATTAGCGTCCCTGCACTTAAGTTTACATTCCATTAGAAGAGATAATTTGTAAATAATAATGAATATACAAAGTATATACTGAATATATGGCTGGAGGGGGTGAAAGCTCTTAGGAAACTCACAACCAAAAGGGAGATAATTTGCCCACATAAAGGAGACACACAAAAATACAAGGCACTAGGGATTGAATTTATCAGAAAAGACCTCATGTAGGAAGCGATTCTTTAAAGGAGACCAGGCATTCTGGAGGTTAATGCATTCTAAGTCTGGGATAACCGTTTGTTCAAAGGCTGAGTGAAAAGATACAGAGTCTTGGGGGCCTAAGAAACCTCAAGCAGGCCATTTTGGTTGGACCTTAGTGGGTAAAGTGGAGCAAAGCATAATAATCCTGAAAAGTTAGCTAATCAATAGTTGGCTAAATGGAGGTCCTGAAAGATTCAATTCAATAACATTACATTACATTACATTCAGTAAACATTAAGAGCCTGCCACAGAAGGTTATGTTAAGTCAGTTTCTGGTCATTGTTCCTGGCCGGGCTTATCAGTGTTGGAGGAGGCATTGGGCTTAATTCCAAATTTCTCCCCAGAAAGGCTGGAGGAGTTCATAGTAGAACATACTTTCTTAAATAAGGCCAGGAAATGAACACAAATGTCTGCCCTCAGCTCACCTGCCTGGTCTTTCTTTCATGTTTGTGGTTTTGGTTTTTATTTAGTTTTTTTGCAAGGAAAATGGGGTTAAGTGGCTTGCCCAAGGCCATACAGCTAGGTAATTATTAAGCGTCTGAGACCGGACTTGAACTCAGGTCCTCCTGACTCCAGGGCCAGTGCTCTATCCACTGTACCACCTAGCCGCCCTTCCTTTCATGTTTTTTTTGAGTCAGTCTAGGGAAACCCTATTGACTCCTTCCTTCTCAAAATAATGTATTTCATTGCATGAATAAAAAAATAAAATTTTTACAAAAGAATTCAATTATATTGAAATAAATGTTTCTCCCCAAACCAAGTCCATGAACCCTTGCGATCTGTGTGCCCGGAGCCTGGCTTGGGGAGCATCTTCCCGGCTGGGGGGGGGGGGCCTGCCTCATAGGGGGGATTCCCCCCCTCCCCGTTAGGCTTCCCTCCCGGGCCGGCAGGACGCGCCCACGTGCAGGGTCCGCCCACCCTCCCCCCTCCGTGGCGCTTCTGCTTCCGTGCGCGCTTCTGTGCTTGGGTGCGGAGGGCGGAGCAGGGCGGCCTCCCTCCAGGGGAGGGCGCACTTTCCAGCGCGCCAGAAGGAGGAGGAGGAGAGGCGGCAGCGAGGTTCCGGTTTCCTCCCCGCGCCCGCCCCCTCGCGCAGGCGCCCTGGCCCCCGCGCCCACGTGCTCGCGCGGACTGCCGGGACTGGGCTGCGGACCCCCAGGGAGCAGCTGGGCCGCCATGGGCAGAGCGCGCGGGGCGGCCTGGGCGGCGGGGCTGGTGCTCGGAGCCGGCGCTGGCTACTGCATTTATCGACTGGTCTGGGGGAGAGAAGAGGGCCGTGAGACGTCGGCGGCCGCGAGCGGGGGGCCAGCCCCCGGGCTGCCCGACTCGTCTTCGCCGGCAGGTGAGCGCCCCCTCCCCCCGCGGCGTCCCTTCCCCTCCCCCGCGCCGGAGCCGCAGGCAGCTTCCGGTGGGCGGAGCTTCGCGTCCCCGGCCCCGCCCCCAGCTCTGCCGGCCTCGGTTTCCTGAACTGTCAAAGGAACCAGGAGCCCTCGGGGTGCGGGGTCCTGCGGGGGGGGGGGGGGGGGGGGCTTTGAACTCCTACCACGGCTTTGCGATCCTCTTAAAGATGCATTTGACAAGGCGGATAGAGGAGGACCTGAGTTCAAATGCGGCCTCAGACACTTAATAATGACCTAGCTGTGTGGCCTTGGGCAAGCCGCTTAACCCCATGGCCTTGCAAAAACTTAAAAAAAATGGTGGAAACCTGGCTTTCTTGAGGCTTCCATCCCACTAATACCTTCTGCTGGAAGTCGTTCCGGGCCCTCCTTAAGAGTGGCGCCTTCCCTCCGAGCCTCTGGCCCGCTCATCCTGGCCACAGACACACACGCAGTGTGTGGCCTCCCTCACGTGTCTGACCCACATCTCGCACCCCGTGATCACTAACAAGGAAGCCGCCCCGCGGCTGGACGCTGGGAGACGTGACCTTGGGCCCATCGGACTCCCCGGTGCTGGACGGAATCACGTCCCGGAGTGGTGTATTCCTCCTCTTGCCATCCTCTTTTTGCTCTGCTCATATATACATATATATATACATGTACATATATATATATATGTATGTATTTTTTCTCACAAAAATTAGGTGGGAAAGTAGATTGAGTGCTTCCTCTTTCTCAGCTCAAATCTGGTCTCAGACACTTAATAGTTTAATTAATTTAATTGAACCCTGGTTGCCTCAGTTTCCTTATCTGTAAAATGAACTGGAGAAGGAAATGGAAAACCACTTTATTATCTTTACCCAAGAAATCTTAAATAGGCACACAAAGAGTCAGCCGCAACTTAATTCATTAGACATTTTTGATGCATTTTCCCTGTTAGGTCAGTGATTTTATTCTGCTGTATAACTGAAAAAAGCTTATTTGCTGGTATTAACGACTTGCTCAAAGAAGAACAATTGATGGCTCAGTAGTCCAAAGATGTAGAACCACTCTAGAGCTGAACTGGTCTCTACAAAATGTCAGAGAAGTCCCAAGAGGAGGAGGAGTTCTTAATCTTTTTTGTATCATGGACCCCTTTGACAGTCTGGTGAAGTCTTTAGATCCTTTCTTAGAATAATGCTTACAGGTGTATAAAATAAAATACATAAGACTATAAAGGAAAAGAAATACGTTGAACCATAGTTAACCACCAAACAAAAACAAGAAGTTTGTCAACCTGAGATCATGTAGAATGACTTTTAAACTTCTGGATTGATCTTCTGTGAAGAATCCATGGTTTAACATGATTGAGAATTACACAAAGCCTGGTATGGATGGGTTGTACTGTGCATTGATGAGATAGTTCTAAGCTGATGAAAGATATTTTAAATAAAGATTTTTTTAATTGTTTTTGAATTAAAACACTATTATGAATACAAAGAAATGAATAATTTTTTTTCCCTCATTTTCAAAGTCATACTCTAGAAAGCTCATTTCACTTAAGGAGGGGAATAAACATTTATTAAGAACTTACCATGTGCCAGACACTGTATTGAATGTCAGCAAATCCAGGAAGCTAGGTACTATCATCCTCATTTTACAATTGGGGGAAATGGAAGCAGACAGGTTAAGTGACACAAACTAGGAAGAGTCAGTCTAGATTTGAACTCAGGTCTTTGCAACTTCAGATCTAGAGCTCTGCCCACCACTGCACTACTCAACTGGTTAGAGGAATGATTATAACTAGAGAGACCATTTCAGTAGACATTGTCGAGCAGAAGCTAGCTAGTTAAATGACTGGCCAGATACCAACTGTCATAGACCTGAATTTGTCCTTCATTCTGGAAGAATACCATGACATCAGGGGAGGTAACATCTTGACAAGCACATGAATTGGATTTGAGTGAGGGGGCCTATGCTGAGAGTCATCAACCTCACTTTTTCTTCAAGAGCTGTCTGGGTCCAGCCCTGGATGCAAGGCAATCATGGTTAAGTGACTTGCCCAAGCTCACACTGTTAGCAAATGTTAAGTGTCTGAAATTGGATTCAAACTCAGGTCCTCCTGATTCCAAGGACAGTGCCCTCCCCTAGCAGCCCTGTCATAGATCTAGTATTAGAAGGGCCCCTAGAGATACTCCAGTTAAACTCTCATTTTATATTTGAAGAAAGTAAGGCCCAAACTTGCCCAAGTCTACAGAAATATAAAACATGTTGGGAGCTGAATTTTGCCAGTGCAATCTGTCCCTCATCTTTCTATGTGACTCACTCCCTTGGCCAGTCATACATTTCCTGAATGATACTCCTTTTGCCCATTCTGGCACATATTAAATCTGTGCTTCTGCCTACTTGTGTTCACCATGTATCTGTCTACAGGAGCAGGACGGGGGGAGTCACTGTCCTTCATAATTTATGTTACAAGATTTGCAACAATATAGCTTCAGTGGAAGATATATTCAGTATTGAAAAGTAGGCTTTTGTGCCAGGAAGCAGCCTGAGATTATTAAAATCTCTGTGTACATCTTCCCTCATGCAATCTATCCAAATCTTCCTTTTCACTTCTCCTCCCAACTCATCCACCCACAGCAACTGTTCTGGCTAGATCTACTGGCCAGTGATGTGGCACAGTCTAGAACAATAATTTCCAAACTTCTGGTCATGTACCTCTATCAGTAAAAAACTGAGGCCATCTACTGGCAATGTATGTTTATGCAATTATAAATTGCATAATAAATAAATATATATATATATATATATATGTAATGTACATTTTAAAGTTTTACAAACTTAAAGATTTTAAAGGGATTGAATGAGAATATTTTGAAAATATTTTATTAATGGTACAAAAGATTTTGCTGTCACTAAAACTAATAATGCTATTCTGTTGCAATCATTGGGACTGAATATTCTGAATTATTTTTGAAATTGGGGGTGGGGGACAACTAGATGGTACACTGGCTAGAGAACCAGCCCTGGAGTCAGGAGGACTGAGTTCAAATTCAACCTTGGACACTTATAATTACCTAGCTGTGTGACCTTGGGCAAGTCACATAACCCATTGCCTTGCAAAAACAAAACAACTTTTTTTAACTTCAATACTTTGTGATACAGTGATTTGAAGTTCTAGCTGTCAGATTAGGGGGAAAAAAACATCACAAAGACATCTAGATTCATTATTGTTCAATCCACTACCCCAACTGCAGAGGTTTTTATTGAAACTCAGTAGTAAATTTTCCATCTTTCCTGATTTCAATTAAGTTATTATTGCAAACTAATTGGGAAAATATTGCATTTTTCTATTTTGAACAAATAGTTTCAAAATCCAGTCAGACATTACATTTGGAGCATTTTTTAAGCAAGTTGGAAAATTCACTTTCCAAAGCTGTGTTAGTTTTTTTTTTAATCTCTTCTCCCAGTATGCAGATAAAGAATTTTATAGATATTACAAGTAACTTTCATCACCTGAGGATGGCAAATGTTTAGGAGGAAAGGATGATCAATAGTATTAAACAGTGCAGGGGTCAGGAAAGATGAGGACTGAGAAAAATGTGAGATGTATTTATTAAGACACTGGTAGTTGCAGTTGAATTGGATCTGAATAGTAACAAGAAGTTTGAGGACAAATCTTAAAATAGGTGTATATAAATGTTAGCTACTATTGTTATCATTAGCTGAATGGACCAGTAGAGGCTTTCTGCAAAAGGTACTACTTGAACTGATATGGGAAAGAAACCAGACTTGAGTTCAGGAAGGAAAACATGGCAGAGATAGGGGACAGGTAATGCAAGGTCACCTAACAGGGAATAGACCCTATATGGAGAAAGAATGGTAGAATGCATTAGTGTGTTAGAAAATTGGGAGTTTTGCCTGCTAATTTCTATAAAATTCTGTTTTAAACATTTTCAAGAATAAAAAAAAAACAGATATAGAAAAAGGTCTGACTGTAAAGAGCTCTTAAAGCCAAACATAAGGTGATATTTGATCTATTTCCCAGATTGTGTCATCTCCGGAATTGATTTCTTCTGATCAGCTCTGCCACCCTTCCTGACTTCTCCTTAAGTGTGCCTGTACTGTTTCCTACCACAGCTCTCAAAAGGGTTGAAGTGTGGGGAAATAGATTATGATAGAAACACCGATCAGTGTTTCACTTTTCATCTTAGATTCATCAAGGGATCCTCTGTGATGGAACTCATTTGTAGCTTAGACCAAGATCCTTAAAGACTTATATTTGCCTCTCTGTTTTTTGCTGCTTTAAAAGGTGTTACTAATTTCTTACAAAATATGTATAGCATTTTGCCTTCCCTGTACTCAATTTTCTCCTTTTTAATAATAATGTTCTCCCAATGAGTTTGCATTATAAATTAGCATTGCCTTTAGTCATGTGTCTATTTAGGAAGGATCTTATGTTTTATATGTTTTCTGTGTTCTTACCTCCTTTTGGGAGCAATTTAATATAAAATTGTGTAGGAAATTATTAATTAAAAATTTAAGTAATTTAATTTTAAGTAATTTTTCCAGTGCCTGTCTTCACTTTAAAGTAATCAGTTACAAAATTATGTTAACTTGCTTTAAAGGATCTTAACAAGTTCTTAGCAACTTAATTTTCCAACTGCTATTGCACTCTAATCACTGCATATTTAGAGTACCCACAGTTAAGTCAGTGTTCTTAGGAAGCCCAAAAAATTGGATAACTCTCAGCAACCTTATTAACAACTAACTTCTGATAAGCAATAGACTTCATCCAAAACAATAAGCCATCTTATAAAGCTTGCTTTCCCAAAAGGTGCATGAAAGACAGAAGAAAAGAAGAGAATATAGCGCTCAAAAATTTTGTTAATGAATGTTAAATAGAATGTAATAAATAAGGTATCTTAGAAAAATGTTTGTGTGTGTGTGTGTGTGTGTGTGTGTATATACATACACACATATATATACATATATAGTATGGAAATAGAATCAGATTTTGAAAAATTAGGTTTCATTATGGAAAATAGTAAAAGAAATACTATTTGAATTAATGAATTTATAATATTGCTACCAGATTGTATTATGTGTTAAATTATGAAACCACCTTAGTTTCAGGTGGAGGCATGACAGTTGTCTTCCTAGTGTTTGAAGGATTGTTATATGAAAAAGGGAGCTTAAGATTGCTCTGCTTGGTCAGAGAATTCAGAATTTGGAGTAGTAGTTGGAATTTGCAAAGGAGAAGCTTTAGGCTAACTAAAGAAAATTTAGAGCTGTTCAAAATTGAAATGGATTGACTTAGAAAAGTCTTTCAGGGGATACTCCATGACCATACCAGGAATGTAGTAGAGTTCATTCTATGGTTGCATTACATGACTTACAAGATTCCTCCTAATTCTTAGATCATAATTCTAAAGCTGAAAGAGGCCTTGGAGCCAAAATAAAGGCCAGCCCCCTTATTTTACAGTTGAGGAAAGCCGAAACCCAGAGAAGTTAAATAACTTGCCTATCCAAGGCCACTCAGATAAACAGCATAGACAGGACTTCCAGGGAGGAGTCAAGATGGAGGCTTAAAGCTAACAAGCTCCCAGATCCTTTCCCTACCAAAGATACATGAAACCTCTACTCTGGCACTCACAATACAGATCCCAGCAAGAAAAAGAGATGATTCAAAGAAGTTTTCAACTGCAGACATCGTGGAAGATCTTCAGTGAAGGTTTGTCTCTTTAGGGGAAAGGAGGAAGAAAAGTCCAGGAGATAGGAGAGTGGGGAAAGCCAGCAAGAGTTTAAAACTAAAGAAGTGCAATTCAAGTCCCAAGAGTTTAATAATAACAAAGGTTGTGGCAGCTGGATAGCAAGCCGGCAAGGAGGATTCCAATCCCAAACAAGTCTGAACCCAGAAACACTGGGGTAAAGGAGGACAGGTCAGGAACAATCCTCTGTTAAGTCAGAACCTGGACATAAAAGAGCCGGGGGGGCGGGGACCTCTGCAAAGGCAAGGCTTGGACTGCATAGGCAACATTTTGGCCAACAACAAGCCAGGGATCAGACCCCAGCTCCAGCAAAATAAAAGCTTGGATCTATACTCCATATGCCCCAGGAATAGCACCACCACAACAAAGATGAGCAAAAGCTAAAAGAGCACTCACTATAGAAAAATACTTCACAGATAAAGATGACGGCAGTGCCATGTCTGAAGAAGAAAGCTATGAAACCTTACTCATAGAAGTATCAAAAGAGTATAAATTGGACTCAAATACAAAAGCTCATCAAATTGCTTAAAGAAGAGTTTAAAATTAAAGAAGAGGGCAGTTAGGTGGTGCAGTGGATAGAGCACTGGCCCTGGAGTCAGGAGGACCTGAGTTCAAACCCGGCCTCAGACACTTAATAATTAATTACCTAGCTGTGGCCTTGGGCAAGCCACTTAACCCTGCTGCCTTGCAAAAACTAAAAAAAAAAAAAAAAAAAAACTAAAGAAGAGAGGAAGAAATGGGAAAAAGAAATGATAGTCATGCAGGAAAACTGAAAAGTTGTCCAGATAATGCAACATCATTAAAAAGGAAACGTAAAAAGTAACTGAAGAAAATAAAATCCTAAAAACTAGAATCAAATAGTTAGAAACTAATGAATCTACAAGACTACAAGATTCCATCAAACAAAATAAAAAGGCTGAAAAAATTGAAAAAAAATGTAAATTAACTTCTAGGGAAAATGAATGACCTGGAAAATAGATTCAGGAAAGACAATCTACGAATCATTGGACTACTAGAAAGCCTGAATCAACAAAAGAACCTAGAAAATATCATTCAAGAAAATAGAAGGGAAAGCTGCCCCAGTCTACTAGAACAAAATGACATTATAACATTTGAAAGGATCCTTAGAACCCCTCCAGAAGGAGATCCCAGAATAAAAACGCCAAGGGTTGTAATAGCCAAATTCCAGAACCCTCAAATAAAAGAGAATATTGCACATAGAAAAAAGAAAACAATTGAAATATAAAGGGAACACAATCAGATTAACACAGGACCTATCAACCTAAACAGTGAAGAATCAGAATAGCATATTTCAGAGAGCTAAGGACCTGGGATTACAACCCAGAATATACTACCTGTAAAATTCAGCATATGTTATCAGGGGAAAAGATGTGTGTTCAGTGAAATACAGAACTTCCATGGGTAGTGGTTAAAGCACTGGCCTTGGAGTCAGCAGTACCTGGGTTCAAATCCAGTCTCAGACACTTAATAATTACCTAGCCGTGTGGCCTTGGGCAAGCCACTTAAGCCCATTTGCAGAACTTCCAGAATTTCCTGTCACAAAGACCAGAACTGAACAGAGAATTCAGTTACCAAATACATGCTTGAAGAGTTATAAAAAAAAAGGTAAATGATAAAGGGGACTGAAAAAATGAAACTCTTTTAAACAAATGTTAGTCCCTAAAAGGGAAGATATAGCAATTTAAACTCATTAGAACTTTACTTTTCTAAGGATAATTAGAGGGTAGAATATAATTGAAGAGAATGAACCTTAGGGATATAAGTTTAATTGGGTCTTGTCTCAAAATTTGATTATAATTATAATTTGCTACAATTTGAGTCAATGCTGCTTATCAAACAATCTTGATAACAATAGGAGCTTTTCAAGTAGTTTAGAGCACCCAGGGAAGAAGCACAAAGATTTATAATTTTAGAGGGACAGAAGGGAGAATCTAAATGCTATGTAGATTCTTTTCAATAGATTTAGCCCAGTGAGGAAATAAGATACACATTCCCACTTGAGTTTAAAAATCTCCCTTAATCTACAGGGAAGGGGGGGGGGCGAAAGGAAAAGATATGGGAAGAAGGGACTGATAAAAGGAAAGGGAAAGTAAGTGAAAATAAACTGAAATTTAAATTTAAAAAACATCAAAGGGGAAAGGTAGTAAAATTTTGGTGAGGAGGAATAAAAGAAAAGGAAAGATATAAATGGAGAAAAATAGCAGAGGGAAATACAGAATTCTTCATTTTAACTGTAAATGTGAATGGAATGAACTGTCCCATAAAATGGAAGCAGATAGCAGAATGGATTAAAAACCAGAATCCTACAATATGTTGTTTATAAGAAACACATTTGAAGCAGAGAGATACATACAGGGTAAAGGTAAAAGGTTGGAGCAAAATATATTATGCCTCCATGGAGTAATGATCCTAATCTCAGACAAAGTAAAATCAATCTCATTGAAAAGGGTAAGGAAGGAAACTACATCTTAAACGGCACCATTGGTAGTGAAGTTATATCATTATCAAACATGTACGCACCAAGTAGCCTAGCATCCAGATTCCTAGAGGAAAAGCTGAGTGAATTACAAGGAGAAATAGACAGCAAAACTTTAGTAATGGGGGACTCCAGACTCCCTCTTTCAGAACTAGATAAATCTAAATAAAATAAACAAGAAGGAAGATAAGAAGGTGAATGAAATCTTAGAAAACTTAGATATGATAGACCTGGAGAAAACTTAATGGGGATAGAAAAGAATATACTTTTTTCTCAGCAGTCCATAATCACCTTCACCAAAATTGACCATGTACTAGGACACAAAAACCTTTAAATCAAATGCAGAAAGGCAGAAATAATAAATACATGTCAGATCATGATGCAATAAAAATTACATGTAATAAAGGGTCATGGAAAGATAAGCCAAGAACTAATTGGAAATTAAATAACTATCTAAAATAATGGGTGGATCAAACGGCAAATAATAGAAATAATCAATAATTATATCCAAGAAAATGATAATAATGAGACATCATAGCAAAATTTATGGGATGCAGCCAAGGCAGTTTTGAGGGGAAACTTTATGTCTCTTAATTGCCTATATAAATAAAATAGAGAAATAGGAGATTAATGAATTAGGTATGCAACTAAAAAAGCTATACAAAGAACAGTTAAACCTCCCCAATTAAATGCCAAACTATAAATTCTGAAAATCAAGGGAGAGATTAATAAAATAGAAAGCAAAAGAACCATTAATCTCAAAGTTGGTTTTATTAAAAAGCTTATAAAATAGACAAATCTCTGGTTAATGTGATTTAAAAAATAGAGAAAAGATAACCAAATAACCAATATCAAAAATGAAAAGGGTAAACTAACCACCAATGAGGAAGAAATTAAAGAGATAATTAGGAGCTACTTTGACAAATTGTATGTCAAATTGGACAACTTAAGTGAAATGGATGAGTGTTTACAAAAAAATACAAACTGCCCAGATTAACAGAAAAGGAAATAAATTACTTAAATAACCCTATTTCAGGAAAAAGGAATTGAAGAAACTATTGATAAACTCCCAAAGAATAAGTCTCCAGGTCCAGATAGATTTACAAGTGAATTCTACCAAATAGTTAAGGAACAATTAATTCCTATTCTACATAAACTATTTTAAAAAATAGGAGAGGAAGGAGTTTTATTAAACTCCTTTTATGACACCAACATGGTGCCAGGAAGAACCAAAGCAGACAAAGAAAATTATAGAACAATCTCCCTAATGAATATTGATGCAAAAAATCTTAAATAAAATTTTAGCAATGAGACTACAGCAAGTTATTACCAGGGATAATACACCATGATCAGGTTGGATTTATACCAGGCAGGCAGGGTTGGTTCAACATTAGGAAAACATTCAACATAATTAAACATATCAACAGTAATACCAACAGAAACCATAGGATTATCTCAGTAGATGCTGAAAGTCTTTGATAAAATAAAATATATGGAACTTTCCTTAAAATAATAAATAGTAGCTATCTAAAACCATCAACAAATATTACATTTAATGGGAATCAAAACAGCATTTCCAGTAAATTCAGGGATGAAACAAAGATGCCCATTATCACCATTACTATCCAATTACAGTATTAGAAATGCTAGCAGTAGCAATAAGAGAAGAAAAAGAAATTGAAGGAAGCAGAATACACAATGAGAAGCAAAACTTTCACTCTTTGCAGATGATATGATGGTATACCTAGAGAACCCAAGAAAATCATCTAAAAAACTCCTCGAAACAATTAACAAATTCAGCAAAGTAATAGGATATAAAATAAATCCACATAAATCATCAGCATTTCTATATATGAACAACAAAGCTCAAGAACAAGAGATAGAAAGAGAAATTCCAATTAAAATAACTGTAGATAACATTAAATACTTGAGAATCTACCTCCCAAGACAAACCCAGAAATTGTATAAACACAACTATAAAGCTCTCCTCGCCCAAATAAAGTCAGTTCTAAATAATTGGAAGAATGTCAAATGCTCAAATGACAATTCTACCCAAATTAAATTACTTATTCAGTGCCATACCAATCAAGCTACCAAATAATTATTGTGCTAGAAAAAAATAGTAACAAAACTGGAGCAACAAAAGGACAAGAATAGCAAGGGAATTAATTGGGGGGGGGGGGGGGATGTAACAGAAGGTAGCTCTACCAGATCTAAAATAAAGCAGAAATCATCAAAACCGCCTGGTACTGGTTAAGAAATAGAGAAATGGATCAGTGGATTAGGATTGGTTTAAAAGAAAATGTAGTAAACGACTACAGCAATCTACTATTTGACAAATCCAAAAATCAGCTTCTGGTATAAGAACTCACTATTTGACAAAAATTGACTGGAAAATAGTGTAGCAAAAACTAGGCATAGATCCACATCTCACACCATATACCAAAATAAGGTCAAAATCAGTACAGGATTTAGACATAAATAGCAATACCATAGATAAATTAATAGACCCCAAAATATTCTATCTGATCTATGGAAAAGGGATAAATTTATGACCAAACAAGAATTAGAGCACATTATAAACTGCAAAATGAATGATTTTGACTATATTAAATTAAAAAGGTTTTGCACTAATAAAATCAATGTTGCCAAAACTAGAAGAAAAATGGAAAGCTGGGAAACAATCTTTACAACCAGAAATTCTGATGTCTCATTTCTAAAGTATATAGATAACTTTATCAAATTTATAAGATCACAAGTCATTCCCCAATTGATAAATGGTCAAAGGATATGAACAGTGTTCAAATGAAATTAAAGTTTTATATATATATATACATATATATATATAATCATATGAAAAAACTACTCTAAATCACTATTGATTATAGAAATGCAAATTAAAACAACAGTGAGGTATCATCTCACACCTATTACATTAGCCCAAATGAGAAAAAGATGATAAATGTTGGAGAAGTTGTGGGAAGATTGGGACAATACATTGCTGGCAGAGTTATGAAAGGATCCAACCTTTCTGGAGAGCAATATAGACCTATGCCCATAGAGCAATAAAACTGTTCATACCCTTTGATCCAGGAATTCCAATTCTAAAACTATATCCAGAAGAAATCATAAAAAGTAGGAAAAGTCCTACTTGTTCCAAAATATTCATAGCAGCCCTTTTTGTAGTGGCAAAGAATTGGAAATTGAGGGGATGTCCATCAATTGGAGAATGACTAAACAAGTTCTAATACATGAATACTATGGAATATTATTGTTTTATAAGAAACAATAAATGGTCAGACTCTTGTGAAGCATGAAGTGATTTATGGGATCTGATGTTGAGCAAAGGGAGTAGAGCCAAGAGAACGATTTACACATCAACATTATGAGATGAACAACCCCTCTCGGCAGGCCAGAGAGCTAGGACAGCCGTATTTGACAGATTATCGACTATATTGTCCCCAACCAGAGGAAGAAAAACAAAACGAAACACATAGGAAAAAAAACACCCCTACCAAATCTGATGAACACTTTATAAAAATTATCTCTTATGTATCTCTTTCCCTTAATCCTAATTCCTCATGCCAAAAACTACTAATTTGTAAATATGTTTAACAAAATATATATATGTAAAATGCTAACCTAACCGTTCCCAACTGAGGGGAGTGGGGTGAGAAGGGAGTGTGGAGGGAATCTTTGTAACTTGGAAATATGCATACACAAATGGATGAAAATAAATTTTTAAAAAAGAAAGGAAAAAAATTTAAAAATAAACAGCATGAACAGGATCTGAATTCAAATCCACAGTAGAATTCAAAGTCTGGGTAATTCTCTAGTAATCCTTTGCTTTTTTTTCCTCCTGAAAATATGTATATTATTTGATCATGGTTTAATTCAATCATCTCATTTTATAAGTGATAGTCACACAGACAGAACCAGAATTAGACCTGACCTACAGATTTCCAATCTAGTAATTTTTGCCTTACAGTGTTGACCACCCCCATTACCTGCTAACCCCCTGTTAAGTCAGTTAACTTTTTTGAAACTCCATCTGTACAACTAGAAGGGGAGAGACAGTGAATTAGATCTATCTAAAATCTGTTTCAATGTTTGCTTTACTTAAAATTCTTTAAACATTTTCAGGATATCCTTTGTGAAAAGGCTATTGAACAACAACTTCTACATAGGTACTCATAACTATATTGAGATAGAGTTTTGTGGAAATAATTAGAGACTAAAGGGATTCATTTAATAAATGTCCATTGCAATAAATCATCAGATTTTTAAAATGCTTATAAATATGAAATGCTTTTCCAAATGCTAAAAGCTTTCTTTCTCTTAAGTATGCCCCATAATCTATATTTGAATCTTTCCCTTGACTATACTCAGTAGTTATTCAGGTATGTATTTTTAATGACCTTTTAGCATTACATCATAGGCCTGGGGAGAAATTGTGAAATTTTGTTTTTAGTGATTATTAATAGTATAGGGTATAGGTTTAGGTTTTCTTGGGGGGGCTTATTTTAATTTTTGAGCAAAATGCCAGTTAAGAACGAGGATATATCATATAGATCTCAGATAGTGGCTTCTAAATAAGAAAGCATAGGTATAAGTATGTGTGATATATAAATAAAATAGTCATTTAAATACTCTTCTTGTACAAAACACCATGCCAAGGGCTTGAAATTCAAATAGGAACATTTAGAAAGCCTTTGTGCTTGAGAAGCTCACATTCTAGATGGAATAGATAACACATGAAAGAGTCAGGTATAAGATGTTTGAAATTCTAAGGCACATCACTAGAGCAGATGTCAAGACCCAGGAATCCTCAGAGGGTATCAGAATGTTTCAGTATGATATAGTGAGTGCCTAGAATAGTGTATTGCACTTAAAATTGTTTATTATTTGATCTATATAGTATTTATAGCTGGAAGGAACCCCAAAGGCCAGGTATTTGTGTGCACATATATGTGGAGGAGACAAAAGTGAATTTTCATTTTTCATTAGACTACCTCTGAAAGTACGCATTGCTCCAATACTATAACTTAATATCCATCGTTTTCTACAGCCTAAAAGTTGGTAAATCTTCACTGATGATTCAATTAGTAAATATTTATTAAGCCTCATATAAGGCAGTATGCTACATGCAAATAATATGATTTGAAAAAAATAATTATTTCTGCCCCTGAGTTAACTTCTGATGTCAGAATTTATTCATGTCAAAACCATTGATGATAAAAGAATTCCTTATATTACCTGGTGACATGCTAGAGTGGAGAAAAGGGGGAAACAATCAAGGAAAAAAACATAAAATTGAAGGAGCATTAAGGAATTGAATTGAAAAGAATTAAAGAAGAATTAAGGAATTAAAGGAGAAGAGTTTAAGATTTTGGAAATAAAGTTGATAAAGTTCTACTTAAATCTATATTAGTTGCTCATAGTGTTTTTATGGTTGACCTGGTCTTAAGAGTGGTTAGAAATCAGTAGTTTGAATATCCAATAAATCTGATTGACTTTTTCCTTTTCTTCCTTTTTTCCTATACACTTGATAGAGAATGATTGTACCAAATCATCTAGTCTACTGGATGCTCAACATCTTAAAAAACTCATTTGCTTGCTAGAGTCTACTGAGGACCCTTTAATTCGTGAAAGAGCTTTGATTACACTGGGTAACAGTGCTGCTTTTTCAATCAATCAAGTAAGTAATCTCTTCTTTTTCTTTTAAGTAATGAAGCAAGCTTCCTTTTTGCTTTTTCCACAGTAGAATCAGATAATTTAGAAAATATATTTTATTTATTTCATTGGAAATTCAATGCCTTATTGGGCCTCTAGAATGAGACTTCTTAATCTTTTTATGTCTGTATCATGTTCCCTTTTAACAGTCTTATGAAATCTATAGCCCCTTTCTCACAATCATTAATTTTTTTAAAAAATTTGTAAGTAAAGGAAATGCTAAATTTCAGTTAGACATAGTGAAAATAACTATTTAATTTTTCTTCTCATTCAAGTTCTTGGACCCCCCCCCCAAATCTATCCATAGATCCAAGGGGAGGAATTAATTTAGAAAAGATGCTCCCCCTACATTGATAACAGGAGGCATTCTTCCCTTTGAGAATCACCATTAACCAAGTTACTAACTTCAAGAAAGCAGTTCTTCCCAGGACTCCAACATATATTATGGGGCAGATCTAAAGAACTTTAATAAAGGGGCTTCTCTTCTCCCCTAAAATGTAGTTCAAGTTGCCTTGAAGTAGCTTTGTGGGGCTCCCAAAGTTACAGGACCCAAAATATTTGTTAGTTCAACCTGGCTCATATTCATATTCATTAATTCTCTGTATTTTCATACTATCCTATTAAAAAACAAAACTTTTTGGAATTCACCATTTCTGTGCTCTGCAATATGAATCTAGGAATAAAAACCCTTTCTGTGGGCCTCAGTTTCTTCATCTGTGCAGTGGGAGATGAGAGGTGAATGTCAAGTTGCAGATCATCTCCAAAATCATTTGCTACAGTTAATATTTAGTAATTCTAAGACCATTAGGAAATCAGATCACCTAATTTCACTAATGCATTTAAATTATATGCCTTTTTTGCAGAATTGATTCTCTTTTATCCCTCAATTGCATGAAATATTTAATCTTTTAAAAATATATATGGCTTTGAATAGAAAAATGAAAGCAATACCTGTTAAGATCTGCTGGCCACATGGAGGCAACAAGTGGAAAGAACAATCAGTGTTGAGTTAGAGGACCTTTGTTCAAAGCCTGTGATTTGTGATTCAAAGCATTTAGTACTTAAGTGACTGGATTACAGAACTTACTGGGCCTCGGTATGTTCGGGATTCAAGTGGGCTAGGTGACTTCTCAGGTTCTTTCTAGCTCAACATCTATAAACCTGTGATTAGAGAATCTATTACATAATTTATAGTCTCTGCTACTCTGGCAACCACAGATTATAACTCTTTGGTCAGATCAATATGTCTATGACGCTGTTGTATCTGTCAATGCCTAATGGTTTATTCATTTGAATGAAAAGGCTCCTGGAAGCTGCTTCAGAAAGTAGCATGCTTCCCAGTAGTATTAGAAGGCCTAACTTTAAATAGTTCCTTCTCATTTTATATTTCTTTTTTTCTTTATTTCCCAGAATAGAGAAATGGACATTATTTTAGTCGATTTTTAAAAATCTGTCCTGACCAAATTCTCCTCCCTCTCACCCTAGAAAAAAAGTCTATTCCTAACCTGTTGAGATTTAGGGTAAGAGGGAAGAACTAGGTGGCACAGTGAATTCTTGCACTGGCCCTGGAGTCAGGAGGACCTGAGTTCAAATCTAGACTCAGCCACTTAATTAATTCCCTAGCTGTGGTGACCTTGGGCAAGTCACAACCCCATTGCCTTAAATAAATAAAATTTTAAAAAAAGATTTAGGGTGAGAGAGAACAAAGCCAAAAAACTGGCTGCTGTTCTCATCACTACATGTATGTAAAGGTTATTTATTTGTTAAATAAATTGTATTATTCACTCAGAACTCAATTATAAAATAAGAATGAAATATTTTTCTACTTTCTTGTTCTATTATTTTGGCATATTCTGGAATGCATATAGTTATGGGGAGTTTCCCTTTATAAGTAATTGAAGTAACTATTTTTCTTTCATTGGAGGACCCAGAAAGGTACATAATATGATTTTAGGCCAAGAATTCTATAGATAAGTCAAGCTTTTTTCCAGATTTACTTGTAGCACAGGAATTGAAATACTTAGTAAAGAGGAGTGTTCAGTTCTTTGTGAATGTGTGTGTATATGTAACTCTTTGTCCCCATTTGAGAATTTCTTGGCAAAGATACTGAAGTGGTTTATTTCCTTCTCCAGCTCATTTTACAGAAGAGGAAACTGAGGCAAACAAGATAAAGTGACTTGCCCATTGGTCACTCAGCTATTAAATGTCTGAGGTCAGATTTGAATTCAGAAAGATGAGTCTTGCTGACTCCAAGCCCAGTGTTCTAACCAATGTACTTGTGGATTTTTTTTATTTTTCCCCCATTTATTTATTTATTTGTTTGTTTATTTATTCTTATTTTGTACAAATAATGTTTTTTTATACATTACTAAAATATTCTTGTTTAAGAGTAAACATACCCCCCCCCAAGAAAATATAGACCCCCACATAAGCGATAAAGTCAAGGGGAGAGGAAAAAATTAAATAATAGTAGTAGTAGTAGTAGTAGTAGTAGTAGTAGTAGTAGTAGTAGTAGTAGGTATGGCTAGGTGGCGCAGTGGATGGAGCACTGGCCCTGGAGCCAGGAGCATCCAAGGCCAAATCCAGCCCCAGATACCCAACAGTCACCCAGCTATGTGACCCCATGCAAGCCACCCCAACCCCATTACCCTACAAAAACCAAAAAAAAGAAAAAAGAAAAAGACCCCAAATAAAATAGTATTAATAGTAGGGGTGGCTGGGTGGCAGACACATTTATAAATTGCTTTGAAACCCTTCCATAAACTGTGCAAGATTGACTTTGTATTCCATTGCATTGTTTTTGAAGGATGAATATTATAGCTAATTATGGAAAATTGTTTGCCTGAATTAAAACAATCACTTAATAGCTAATATGTAAATAGTGCCAGACTCTATGCAAAGCACTTTATAATTCTTTCTTTTGATCATCACAGCAACTCTGGGAGATAGGTTCTATTATTATCTCCATTTTATAGTTGAGGAAAATGTAGCAAACTGAGGTTGAATTAACTTATCCAATTTCATACAGATATTGTCCTGTGTGAAACAAAATTTGAAGTCAATTCTTCCTTACTCTAGGCCCAGTCTTCTATCTGCTTCTTCTCCAACTGCCCAATAACTTAAATTCTTCCTTTTATCTATACCTGTGATTTCTTTGGTATAGGAAACTCCCTCTAATAGTCTTGGAGAATTGCTTGGGAGAACTAAATATAAAAGAAAATGAATAATCATAATCTAATTTTCTTCCTTTTAGGATATTATTCGTAATTTGGATGGCCTCTTAGTTATTGGAAACCTACTGAAAGATCCCAACCCCAAAGTTAAAGAGAAGGCTTTAAATTCATTAAATAACTTAAGTATGAATATTGAGAATCAGAGGGAAATTAAGGTAAGTGACATTAAAACACAAGGAAGATTAATTATAAAAGGTTTAAAGACCATAAAAATAAATTAAGTAATTTTATTGAGAAATCATAATCAATACAACTTTTCCTTACCTATGTATCAGGTACTTTATCTGTAGGAGGTCAAAAAGAGACCTTTGGAGAATGGGTCAGGAGAGGGATGGAACCAAATATCATCTTAGAGCCAAAAGAATATTCCTAAATGTATTACAGAGTGAAGTGCCTGTTTGAAAGGAAACTAATCCAGGATTAGGGAAAGACACCAGAAAGACGATGTAAGCTATTTGCTTTAAGAGGAAGTATAATTATTTAATCAATAATAACTGAAAATATATGTAGTTTACTTTATTTTGATCTTTATAAATATTGAGAATTAAGGGATTTGAAAATAATGAAAATTATATGGATCACATTTTTCAAGATTTAGAGAGAAATCTTTTAAAAGCAGTATTTGAACTCCAGAGTTCCAGAGAAATGTATCATATATCTTTAATAAAGGTTGAGAGGCAATGAAGTTTTGAAAATAACTGATATAGTATTAGAACACCAATGAAATAGAATCAGTGGACCCATAAATAAAATTTCTTGAGGTTTTTGGTATTAAAAACAATCTGATAATGTAGCAGAAGCACAAGACTAGAGACCTGGATCCTATTACTGTTCCTAACACTATGCTATTGATATCTTTTGAAGCTTAATAATTATGGGAAGATTGAAGTGGATGATTTTCAAAATCCCTTCTCAAATATAGAAATATTTAAAATTACCTCAGAGGTTATCTGATTTAACTCATACTTGAACATAAATGCCCTCAACAAGGCTTTGCTTGACAATTCCATCAGTGGAGAATTTATTGTCTTCTGAAAGATAATCTATTTTAGCTTTGGCCAGCTCTGTTAGAATGGTTTTCCTTCTATCGACCTGAAACCTGCCTGTCTGCAATATCCCTGCTCCTTGCTGTCCTCTCTTCCTGTAAAAAGAACAAACAATTGAGACTAAGAAACCCTGAGCTCAAACCTTCCAGACCCCAGTTCACTTATTTGTTAAAGGAGGGGGTTTAGACAAGAGAACTTATTAAGTCCCTTCTAGATTTAGATTTGTGGCCTTTCTCCATTGAAAATTCTTTATTCTTTTGCCTTCTAGTAGAAAAAAGAGCATATTTATACCTTTTGTTTTCACATAACTGTCATTTCCAAATATGCCCCTAGCCTTCTCCACCATGAGTCTTCCTTTGCAACAAAGGGGCAAAAATTCATTAAGCAGAACTTAAATACTGACCATGTCTAATAAAACACAGATGTCTTTACTCATCTCCCTTCTATGACCAAGATTTTCATAAATATATAATGTTCACCTTTATTATTCTTTTCATTTATATTGTTGTCATTGTATATATTCTTTTCCTAATTGTGCTTACTTCATTCAGCATCAGTTTACATGAATTTTCCAGTATTTCTTTTGAATTTGCATAATAAACTTTTGTGTTCATTGATTTGTCTAGCAAATCTCAGATAGTTCATTCTACATTATTTCCAGATCATTGCTACAAGAAAAGAAGCCATGAGCATTTTGTTATATATATAGAATATTTGTTTCTGTCTTTGACCTCCTTGAATGGGATCTTTTAGTCTTTCAGTGTCCTTTAAATACATTGGAGATTTCTCTTGATTCTACTTTGTCTTTTTTTCCCCCCAAGGCAATGAGGTTAAGTAACTTGCCCAAGATCACACAGCTAGGTAATTAATAAGTGTCTGAGGCCAAATTTGAACTCACGTCCTTCTAACTCCAGGGCCAGTGCTCTATCCACTGTGCCACCTAGCTGCCCTCCTACTCTAAGTCTTATGAAAGATAGATCTTCCCAATATAACTATAACTTCCATAGATTCAGACCCTTTGCTGTCTTGATTTGCTTCCTTTGGATACTTTCCAGCTTGTTAATATCTTTTATAAAAATGTTTTAGACTGGATCTGTATGTAAAGCACAGAAAAATTAGTTACAGTTTTCTTTTTTAACTATAGGAAGTTTGACTTTTAAGTTCACTCTGGGACAGTTGTTTATAGAATAGAGCAAATTGTCCTAATAATTTTGTATTCTTTCTGAAAATTTGATTGACCCTAGAGCTGTTTTTTTTGTTATTGTTGTTGCTAATCCCACATAACTGAATGAACTAAAACAATACTTGGTTTTTCCTCCTTTTATCTCTGCAAAAGCTAACCTTGTAGAGAAGGTTTCCTTGTTTTGGCCATTTTCTTGTTTACCAAAACAAGGCTTTCAGGATGCTTCCCTTAAGGTACTCCACTCAGTAAGGAGGGCCTATTATGCAGAAAGCGTCTTCCTTTACTGAAGCATTTGAGAATGATTCTATTTCATTCTGAATGAAATCAGTAGTATTTCTCAGGTTCCATTGTTCTCATTTTTTCTTTTCTCCAGGTATATATCAACCAAATCTGTGAGGAGACCATCTCTTCTCCCTTGAATTCAGATGTACAGTTGGCTGGCCTGAGATTGTTAACAAATATGACTGTCACTAATGACTATCAGCACTTAATTGCCAATTCAATTTCAGACCTCTTTGATTTGTTATCTGTGGGAAATGAAAACATCAAGGTATGAAACTCTATTTTTAAAATCAACCTCTTCTTATTATCTTAATTGAGATTTTATTTCCTTATCTGTACATTGTTGGTTTCACTGGTCCAGATGAAAGTTTTATACATGCATTGTTCTTTTTTGAGTAAAATGTAGATATATGGCTGTATGGTAATATACTGAAGTAGATGCAGAACTGGTTGAATGATAGCTCCTCAGTGCAACACCCCAGGGATCCATGATTGACCCTCTGCCTTTTTTATTCTTAACTTGGACAAAGATGGAGATGGCATTCTAATCAGAAAAGAAAATGGCACAAATTTGGGAGAAATTAAAAATCCTGAATGATAAAATTAGGATTCAAAAAGATCCTGATTGGCATACTTAACATCAAATCAAATAAGATATAAATTATTAGAGATAACTGTGAAATTTTACACTTGACTTAAAAAAAATTGACTTCACTATTCAAGTTGGAGTAAGCACAGTTCGAGATGTGGGGTTTTTAGTGGCATGAAGATTGACTATGAGTCAGCTGTCTGATAAAATACTCAAGAATGCTAATTCTTAGGCTGAATTAAGAAAAGCAAAATATGAAGGAATAAAGAGATGATAGATCCAACATGCTACCCTGGCCAGACTGTATTAGGAATATTATTTGTAAAAAGATACTGAAAAACTGAAGAGCAACCAAAATAAAAATAGACCTTGAATTGAAGCTTTTTAAGAAATAGTTAAAAGGGAGGGCAAAGCCAAGATGGAGACAAGAGCAGATGGTGTCTTAGGCACTCTCATAAATCTTCAAAACTAAGGACTTTAACTAAATTTTCAAGAGACAGAACCCACAGAGGGACGCACTGAGGCAGTTCTCCTACTCAAGGTAACCTGGAAAAGAGCAGAAAGGCTCTGCTCCCCAGGGATGGAGGGGTAGCCCACCAGAGGGGTGGCCCACCAGAGCGAAAGAACTTCAGCCTCCCGGACGCATCCCCAGGGTGCTGGAGCCATGGCTCACAGCAGCGGGGGAGTTTCCTGAGCTACACCCCGGGGAGCACCGGACACAAATTGGGGGAAGAGCAGGTGACCTCTGCCAGAGCGAGCACGTGAAGCCCAGCCCTCAGGGCACACAGAGAGCAGCATGGCCATTGCATTCCAGATCCAGGAAACAGAAGCAGGCAGAGCAGGTAAGCAGGAGGCCCCAGGGCATGAGCCCATTGAGCTGAGGGAGGGGAGTGAAGAGAAACTGCAGAGCTCTGTCCTCTGCCCCTGGAACAAGACTCTGGGGCTCTGAACACATTCAGATCCTGATCCCAGTCTAGACCCCCCAATAGAACAGCAGGGCCCCCCCCACATCAGCCCTGTGGCAGAGGGGAGCGCTTATGGTCATTCACAGACCAGGAGGGAGGACAGAGCCTCACACACTGAGACCTTTGTGGGCGTGTCCCAAAAGCTCAGCAAGCACCCCAAAAACAGGCTCAGGCTGAGAAAATGAGTAAGCAAAGAAACAAGAGGAACACCATTGAGAAATATTTTGCATATGAGCCCAAGAAGGATCAAAACACTCAGTCTGAAGATGAGGAAGCACAAGCTCCTGCATCTAAAGACTCCAAGAAAAACAGAAATTGGGCTCAGGCTATGACAGAGCTCAAAAAAGACTTTGAAAATCAAATGAGGGAGTTAGAAGAACAATTGGGAAAAGAAATGAGAGAGATGCAGGAAAAACATGAAAATGAAGTCAGCAGCCTAGTCAAGGAAATCCAAAAAAATGCTAAAGAAAATAGCATGCTAAAAACCAGCTTAGGTTAAATGGATAAAACAGTTCAAAAAGTTATGGAGGAGAAGAATGCTTTAAAAGGCAAAATTGGCCAGATGGAAAAAGAGATAAGAAAACTCTCTGAGGAGAACAAATCTTTCAGACAAAGAATAGAATTCAGGGAGACTGATGAATTTATGAGAAATCAGGACTCAATACTTCAAAACCAAAAAAATGAAAAATTAGAAGAAAATATGAAACATCTCATTGAAAAAAAACTGATATGAAAAACAGACTTAGGAAAGATAATTTGAAAATTATTGGAATACCTGAAAGTCATGATCAGGAAAAGAGCTTTGACATCATTTTCAAAGAATTACTACAGGAAAATTGCCCTGATATCCTAGAAGCAGAGGGCAAAATAGAAATGGAGAGAATCCACCCATCCCCCCAAGAAAGAGATCCCAAAAAACCCCTAGGAATATTATAGCCAAGTTCCAGAACTCCCAAGTCAAAGAGAAAATATTACAAGCAGCCAGAAGGACATAGTTCAAATATCATGGAGCTGCAGTCAGGATCACACAGGACTTAGCAGCAACTACATTGGAAGCTCATAGGGCTTGGAATATTATATACTGGAAGGCAAAAGAGCTTGGAATGCAACCAAAAATCAACTACCCAGCAAAAATGAATGTCCTCTTCCAGGGAAAAAGATGGACTTTCAATGAACCAGGGGAATTTCAAATGTTCTTTTTGGAATGGCCAGAGCTGAACAGAAAGTTTGATCTTCAGATACAGGACTCAAGTGAAGCATAGAGATTGGAGGAGAAGGGGAAAATATGAGGGACTTGATGATGATGAACTGCATGTATTCCTGTATAGAAAAATGACACTGATAATACTCATATGAACCTTCTCAGTTAACAGAGCAGGTAGAAGGAGATTTTATAGATGAAGCACAGGAGAAAGCTGAATTTGAAGATAAAATATGGTGTAAAAATGGAGTCAATAGTAAAAAGGGAAATGTAATGGTAGAAAAAAAAGGAGAGGGGGAATGGGCCAAGATATTTCATATAAGATTTTTCTTTATTGCAATGAGCTATTGTAATGATATGGAAGGGGGGAAGGCAAGGGGGAATGAGGGAATCTTTGCTCTCATCAGACATGGCTAGGAGAGGCAACAGCATATATACTCAATAGGGTATAGACATGTGGAGTAAGGTGGGGGGACAGGGGGAAGGGGGGTATGTGAGTGATGGAGGAGAGGATGGACCATGGGGGGAGAGTAGTCAAATATAACACATTTTCTTTTTTACTTCTTGCAAGGGGCTGGGATTGGATGGCCTGTCCGGGACCATAGGGCCAGGTGGATGCTGGGCCTAAGGGGTGGTATGGGGGCTCAGGGCTTCTTGGCCCCAGGACCAGGGATCTGTCTGCTGCGCCACTCAGCGACCCTACAGCAGAGTCATAGTGAAAGGAGAGAGAAAATAGAGTACATGGTAGTGGAGAAATAAGAAAGGAGGGAGTTGCGATCAGCAATGGCAACGTTGGAAAAATATGGAAGTAACTTTTGTGATGGACTTATCATAAAGAATGTGATCCACCCGTGACAAAGTTGGTGGTGTTGGAACAAAGACTGAAGCACATTTTTCATTATTATTATTATTTGGGGGGGGGGGGGTGCAAGGCAAATGGGGCTGGGTGGCCTGCCTAGGGCCACATAGCAGAGTGATCCTTGGGTGTCTGAGGCCAGATTTGGACCCGGGTGCTCCTGGCTCAAGGGCCAGTGCTCTGTCTGCCACCCAGCCACCCCTACTATTATTACTATTCTATTTTATTTTGGGTTTTTTTCTTTTTTCTTTTTTTTTGTTTTTGCAGGGCAGTGGGGTTGGCTTGCATGTCACACGGTTGGGTGATTGTTGGGTGTAAAGGGCCGGATGTGGGCTCGGGTGCTCCTGTCTCCAGGGCTGTTGTTCCATCCACTGAGCCACCTGGCCATACCTACAATTATTACTATTATTTTTTATTTTAATTTTTTTTCCTCTCCCCTTTATCGCTCAAACGAGTCTGGGGGGGGTATTGTTTACTCTTAAACAAGAAAATTTTATTAATGTGTAAAAAAAACATTTGTACAAAATGAGAATAAATATTAAAAAAAAAATTTAGTCCCTGAGAGTGGAACAGGTAAAGATAAACAGGGAGGATATTGGAGACTTGGGGGAAGTTGAAGAGTACAGAACAGACCAGGGAAAAGAAAAAGTCAATAACACTTTGACTAAAACATAGTGTGAATGAGAGTGAATCAATCATAAGATAAACTGGTAATTGTTAAGTGGGAGCCAGATTACGAAAGACCTTAATTTAGGAAATTTGAATCTCATTCTTTGATGGTGGAGAGGTAATAAATAATTCTGAGCATGGGAGTGATATAGTAGAAACTGTTTCAGGAAATTACTTTGTAACCTTCGTAGGTTGAAAGAGGGAAGAAAGAATTATTTTAAAAATTGAGTAAATTTTTCAAATGTATCTAATCTTATCTCTCCAAGTAGTTCATAAATCTTGGAAGACCAGGACCATGTCTTACTGATTTCTATCCCTTATAATTCCCTGTGCAGACTCTTTAATATGTTTGAGGAAAAACGGAGTGAACTAAAACTGATCTGCCTCCTCTAGGTTTGCTGTCTCCTATCCCCTCTTCCTATAAGACAAAGTACAGTCAATCCAAAGTACAACTGAAAGATTAACAAACTGTGCTACTTATTCTGTATATTTGCTTATGAATGTGTCTGCCAAGGGTTTAGTATTTTGTTCTTACATTCTCCCAAATCCTTGTGGAGAGCTAAGCAAGTTGTACAAGAAACAACAAGTTGAATGCTCTCAGAAAAACATGAAAAGACTTAATTGATGCAGTGAAGTCAGCAGAACCAAAAGAACACTGTACACAGTAACAACTAACTATATAATTATCTACTGGGCTTAAATCACCCATTTTCATCAATACAGTGATTCAAGGCAAAGCTGAAGGATTTAGATAAAAGGTGCTATTCATCTCCAGAGAAAGAACTGGTGGAGTCTGAATACATATCAAAGATACTTTTTTTTTGTTTTTTTTTTTGCAAGGCAAGCCCACACAGCTAGGTAATTATTAAGTGTGTGAGGCTGGATTTGAACTCAGGTACTCCTGACTCCAGGGCCCATGCTCTATCCACTGTGCCACCTAGCCACCCCAAAGATACTTTTTTTCCTTTATTTTTCTTGGGGTTTTGTTTTTTTTTTTGGTCTGTATTTTTCTTCAGAGTGTGACTTACATGGAAATATGTTTTATATGACTACACATATGTAAACCATGTTAAATTGCTTGTCTTTTGAATGAGGAGGAGAGGAAAGGGAGAAAAAGAATTTGGAACTCAAAATTTGAAAAAAAGTGCTAAAATTGTTTTTTTCATATTATTGGGAAAAAATAAAATGTTAAAAAAAAGAATAGAAATAGTTAAAGGAACTGAGAATTTTTAGCCTAAAGAAAAAAGAAGAGAAGTAGAGCAGGACATGATAGTCACCTTTCGGTTATGTTGTAAAAGGATTTCATTTTTCAGATGTAGTTTGAAGCCCGATGGCCTCTGAGGTCACCTCTTTGATATTTCCAGCTCTTCAATGAGATCAGATTGTTATCAAAAAACATTCTTAATGCTTTCCATAGATGAACCCATGCTTCAATGGAACTAAGATCTAAAGTACAAGGTAGTTCATGACTTTCTTACACATGTCACAGATGAGAATAGCCACACTAACCTGGCCATACCACTAGTTTACCTTCCCTAACATTCTTCTTATTCCTTATCATTATTGCTGCCTCTTAGCTTTTGTCCCTTTGTTTTCCCTCCCTGTTGGTGATATAATAGCCTGACCGTCTCTTTAGTTACTTCAAATCTTTGAGAATCCCCTCCCTTTATCTTTCCTTCCTGCTGGCATTCCAGCTGACTCCTGTTCCCCTTCCTCTTTACATCTTGGGTGGTTCCCTGTCACGTGCAGAGGCTTTTTGGGAAGCTCTTTCTGGGCCCAGGTTTGAATGCTGCTCTCGGACCAAAAGATCTCTTAAATCCCTTCTCTTTCTCAATCCTTGATCCTCCTTCTCTTCTCCCTCTCACATTATTTTGCCTTCTGCTTTGGCTCTACCTATCTGCTCAGCTGCTTGACTCATATAGCTGCCTCACTAAGTACTGAGATTCATCCCTTTACCCCCAGTCTCTCCCCTTTCTTCATACCAGGACAATACCTCTGGGGCTATTTTGTCTTTCTGTCATGCCCCTTTCTCTTTGGAGGCTTCCCTTTCTGTGTCTACCTCCCCCCCCTTCTTGGGTTCTAATACTAGGTTTGGGGAAATTAAGGAATGGACATGGTTCCCAGTGAGATCTTCCTAATTCTTCCATTTGGCCAGTTAGGCCAAAGAGAGATCATTGTGTAGCTGTTTCAAAACATTTTGTGATTTTGAAAGTCAAAGTTGATAGTACAATATTTCTTTCTACTTTCATTGCAAATTTACTTCTGCCAGGAGCCATTTGCCAAAAGAATTCATTCCTTATTTGCCAATCTTCTGGTAATGAGCTTCTCCAAATGTAGTTAGGTAGACATAGGCTGTTGCCAGGATGAAACCTTCCAGCATTCCTGCTAAAATTTATACTCTACTGACATTGTCTTACTGTAGCAGTGCCACAGTAAGGCATGGAATTGACTTGTAAGGTCTATTTTGGAACCTAACCACATTTTCTAACATTTCTGCAGGGGAAAAATAAAAGTTCTGATTTTCAGATAGCTAATTTGCAAATGACCTCTTGGAATAAATACAACTTCTTCCATTAGCACCAGCTGAGTTGGATACCTATTTGTGGAGCAAACAACCACTAGATGTTGGGTAAACTTTCCCCATTGAACCTAAAATACTGTTTCCTCTTTGGATAATAAAGGCCTTACTTGTAGCCCATGTTACCATCATTAGTATAGAAATAATGTGATGTATACAAAAAAAATAAAATTAAGCTTAAAATAACCATATTCCTGTTATCATAAGATGGTACTTTTTTTGTCAGTCAAGAACCCACCCAGGAACCTAAAAGTGGGTGGCAGTGCAGCTTCAAACTAAGATGGCAGTATTTCTTGAATGGTAGAGCCAAGAGGGACCTTACAGACCATCCTTTTTAACCCTTTCATTTATTTTTTTATTTTTTATTTTTAGGTTTTGCAAGGCAAATGGGGTTAAGTGGCTTGCCCAAGGCCACACAGCTAGGCAATTATTAAGTATCTGAGACCAGATTTGAACCCAGGTACTCCTGACTCCAGGGCTGGTGCTTTATCCACTGCACCACCTAGCCGCCTTTATAATAAATAATAGTAATAATAATGTAAATAATGTTTGTCCTCCTTTTTCAAAGAAGACCATGACTTCAGGGAAGTGATGCCATGACAAGCTGATGAATTGGATTTGAGTGAGGAGGTGCTGTTCTTAGTCACCAGCCTCACTTTCTCCTCCAGAACCATATGGGTCCAGTGGCCAGATATGGATCAGGATGACTGGAGATGGCCCTGGATGTGAGGCACTCAGAGTTAATTGACTTGCCCAAGGTCAAACAGCTATTTAGAGTCAAGTTCTGAGACCAGACTTGAACTCCCATCCTCCTGAATCCAATGCTAGTGCTCTATCCACTGTGCCATCTAGCACCAACCACCAACCCTTTCATTTAGCCATTACAGGAAAAGGCCAAGATGACAAAATAAATCAAACATGGGACTGTAATTCAGCTCTCTTGACTCTCAGACCATTTTCCTTTCCACTGTGTCATGAATTATCTTCACTTGTGACTTTGGCACAAGACTTTGGCACTATTTATGGCTATCTCTTCTCTATCGTACAGTTATGCCAGTTTTTTGAACTATATATTACCTAAGGTGATCCATGATCATATCACTTGATGCCTCCCTGATCAAATATTCTCCCTAAGTTGGTTTTAGGCTCATAGATTTAATTCTTGAGTTGACCAGAGATTATCTAGCCCAACTCCCTTATTTTACAGAAGAGGAAATCAAGGCCTCAAGTTGTGGTAGTACTTCTCAAAGTCAAGCAGGGAGTAGGTAACAGAGCAAGAACTCAAACTAAGGTCTGCTGACTACAAATCAAGAATTCTTCATTATGACAATCTTGCTTTGGTTAGTTAATTTGTGCATTGGTGATAGAAGAAACCCTAATCTTTAAACCCCCATACATAGGAGTAATTTAAAAAAAAAACTCATTTTCTACAGTGTTGTAGTATAGCAGTCGAATATAATAAAGAGTTGTCAAATATGATACATGATAATAAATCTATAGTTTTTTCTTAAAAAAACAAAACTGCTCATTTTCATATTTTATAAACTAGATGTAAAAAACATTTATTTTCTGAAACAAATATTTAAATATGTTAGCAGCAGGCACTTAGGTCATTTCTAGAGGATTGTGCCTGAGAAAGGTTTCTAAAAAGAATTCTCTTTCCATCTCTCCTTAAACATTCACAATTTCAAAAGGAGAAAGACTGCCACTCACTTTCAGCCTATTATAAACAGATTGTCTATTGTTCCAATCCATAACATATTATCATTTTCTCATGACACAGTAGTCTCTCCCAGCTCCCATATTTCTGTAGTTTCAAGTAACATTTAAATAGGTAAGTTTAGTGGGATTTGTTTTAAAGGAACATCTCATTTGAATATTTTTATGCTTCTTCCAGAGATATATAAGAAGTGACAAAGCTGATATTTAGGTTCTGTAAACAAGAAATTTGCTGATAACTATGGTTTTTATATCAACATTATGTCCCCATGTTTCTCTCCCCCAATCCTTACCCAGAGAACCATCCCTTAGAACAAACAATAAAAAGAAACGGGGGGGGGGGGGAACCCTGCTGTTGAGCAAAACTAACCAAATTAACAAATTTAGTCTGATGAAACAGACAGTGCTCCACATCTATCATCCCTTATTTCTGGAAAAAAGGAAGAATGATACATTCTCTTATCTCTTCCCTCTAGCCAAGCTTGATCATTATAATTATAGCATGTTTAGGCTCTTTTTATAATTCTTCCCATAAGCATTGTTGTTATTATATTTATTGTTTTCTTGATTCTTTTTTTTCTTTGCCAGCAGTTTATGACTTCCTATGCCTCCCTGCATTATCATTTCTTAGGGCATGGTAAAATTCTATTGCATTCATGTACCACAATGTGCTAAACCATTCCCTAATCAATGTGGTATCTACTTTGTTTCCTGTTCTTTACTAAAACAAAGTATGTTGTTTTATTATTTTGGTGTGTATTAAACCTTTCTTCACGTCTTTGAGTTCCTTAGGATATATGCTTAGCAGTGAGATCTCTGACTTGTTTGAAAATTCAAGTTATAGCATTTTGAAAAGTAGTTACAAAAGGTTTCATACAAATAGCCTACTACAAAACAAAACAAAAAATAGAATTATTTAGTCTAGATGCCCAAACAGCTGAATTAAAGTCAAAGATTATATAATTAAAATCCTGCCTACTTCTTGAGTACTGATAATTTTTGTGATCGTTTTCTAAATTTATAGGATCATTAGAGTATAGCTTGGCAATAAAAGCTAACAATAATTAGGTACCTAATTACTAATAAAATGTCGTTACTGGATACATTGCTTACTTTTTCATTGGGTAGGGGAGTGACTGGAGGAAGAGTTTGGGACTCAAATTTTTTTAAAATGAATCTTATGAATGTGTATTTAAAAAGAAAAAATGTTAATTGCTTCTTTTCAACATGTTTTATCTGTTAAAGCTCATTTTTTAGTCTTTTGTTTTTACATCAAGTGTACCTCTCTTTGGAACTATTTATTTTAAATTCCATTTTATTTAGCACTAGCATTGATAGTCACTTTTTTTAAAAGTAAAACTTGCTGACTGTTTATATGCTGAGATCAGTCCAGTTCATCACACATATTCATCTCAAAACAGTGGGCTAGGTAGATACTGAAGAGAATACAAAGAAGGCTTTAAGATGTGTTCCCTGCCCTCCAGGGGCTGACAACCTAGTTTGGTCAGTAAGACATAATAGTCCCTTTCATTCCCTAAATCTCTTAGAATTTTCTGAGGACTTGATTGTTCATTCTCTCATCTGATCTTCACAGCAATACTGTGCCAATAGGTAAGGCAGAAGCAAGGCAGAGGCTCGAAGATTAAGTAATTTACCCAAGATCACATGGCTCTTATGTGTTTAATGGTCTACTTCCTCAAAAGTTCAGTTGTCTGTTATCTGAGGACCAAGCTAGTGAAATCCAGAATCTTCCAAGTTGAGTTTTTTTTTTCAGTTATACTCCCAAGAGCATCTTCTCAGTTGTCTTAAAGAGGTTGCATTCTAAGTTAGAAGGACTATTCATGTTAAGAAATACTGAAATAGTAATGTGTTGGTGGTCTAATCAAGGTGCTCCCAGGATCCACAAGACAGGAAGGAAGATCACACTTGGCAGCCAAGAGAATCAAGGAAGATTGTTCCAGAAAGAGATAATTATAGCTAGTACTTAAGAATAGAATTGGTGATTGTTAGAAATGGAAGGGAAGGCCACCTGTATGAATAAGAGAAGGGAGATGACAACCAATTTTATTGAAGTGAGATTCTTGTGAAGGGAATAGAGAAATATATTGGTAAAAAGGTTGCATTGGGAGTCAGAGGATAAAGATTTGTGATTGTTAAGGAATATGAAATATAGTCAGGGCACAGTGGACAATATAAACTCTTAAGTAGGCTATACTCCTGTAATCTAGGGACAAGACAGAAAATGTCACCTTTTGAAATGATAGCTAATAGGAATGAACATAAATAAAGAGGTGGGAATTTGCCATCTGCATAAGTTACCTACACTGAAATATTAATGAACTAATGGATCTTGCATTGATTTACATAAAGGTGTCATCTTCTCATTTATCTTACATGCCTTATACATGCATTTTAGCTTTAGAAATTTCATGTGTACTTGTGGGAGTGTTGTCATGACCAAAATTTTTGAAAATAGAAATATTTAAGGAAAGTTAAGCAGTAAAAACTTGTCCTTGTTTAAGGGAATATAAGAAACTGATGGGAAACTTGGATTGAGGAAAATCATCTTCCAGGGCTGATTGGCTCCTGTTCTGCAGTTTACTAACTTCTCTACTTGCCTTTGGCCCAGAGAGATTAAGTGACTTATCCAGGGAGAAATTCCTCAAGCTCTCCAAATTTGATAGAAATATCCTTTAACAATATATAATTTAGGGGCGGCTAGGTGGCGTAGTGGATAAAGCACTGGCCTTGGAGTCAGGAGTACCTGGGTTCAAATCTGGTCTCAGACACTTAATTACCTAGCTGTGTGGCCTTGGGCAAGCCACTTAACCCCGTTTGCCTTGCAAAAAAGCCTAAAAAAAAACCCAATATATACTTTGTGAACCACCAAGTAGCCCACTGAGGTGGCTTGGTCGTCCTGGATTGGAAGTCATGAGACTTGGGTTTGACATTGGTGTGACTTTGGTTGAGTATCTCTCTGAGCTTTATTTCCTTACTTCTTTACTTTTACTGTCTTTCTAGTTATTTTAATAATGAAAATTTAATCCTCTTAGACTTTCCCATCAGGGAGGACTGTCCTTTCTACAGAAAGCCCACATCAATTCTCAGATCTGGAGTGTGTCCCACTGTCTTATCAACTGACATTCTAGTTTGTTTCAAGATCATGGTCCATTTCTCCTGAGCTTTATCACTTCCAAGCAAACTGATAAAAAAAACCAAGTATCTGAACTGTACAGTAAAGCTGAGGATTAAAGCTTAGGCTAGCAGTAACTTCAAGGCACAGTCATTCCATGAGATCCCAGCATAATAGATTGATGTTACCCTGTAAATAGTGGGGAACTGGTAGGACAGAGCATTTAGTTATTCTGTGCCTACACTGTGCTGAGCTCTGAAACAGTGAAGACCGCCCACAAAAGGAAGCTGGGGTAGGGCAGGAGTAGTCAGGGGCTAAACCATATTTGGAATAAGCATGGCCAGCAGAGTGCTTTTCCAAATGGAGAGTCTGGGGACTTCCAAGAGAGAACTTTTAGTATGACATAATCAGAGCTATTCAGTGAGAAAATTAAAAGGTCACTAATGTGAGGATGAATTGATGGAGAAAAGTGAATGGAAACAGTAAGACCTACTAAGAATATTTTAGTAGACCAGACCTGAAGTGATGAGTCTAAAAATTCAATGAGATTAGAAAGGATGGGATTAGGGTGGAGGTGGGAAGATCTTTCATTCATCCTTGAACTAGATGTCAAGGAAGATATAGGAGTTACATGGTTTGGCCACAACAGACAGGAAACATTATTCCTGTGTGTAACTCTTCACTATTTTTTGTTTTGTTTTCACAATTTATCTTTTTTATTCACATTCCTTACCTCTCTACACAACACTATCTCACCTACCTTTCCACTGTCTCTCCTTTGGCCCATTCTCTTTCTAAAGAATGAAAAAAACCCAAACACTTTGATCTAGAGTATCTCTTATTGCAAATTCTGTGATAGTCCAAGGATGCATCTTGTTTTCCTGAAAAGAAATTATGATTTGTAACTTGATGCTAATTTAGGCAGTAAGTTTTCTGAGGGAGTTAGTTATAAGATGTTAGAACAATGTATACAGTCTGTAATATGGCCCATTTTCTGGACTTCACCACAGGTAGGGTTAATTTGCTTTTATAATGTTATAGACTATTATTGGAATGGAGTTACATTTTCAAAATAGGCCAGAGCATGTAAGCACATTAATTCTGTTTGTATCAGGTACATGTTTAATTCATGCTTAATAATAATATTTGCCGTTCAGTTTTGAAGAAGACCATGACATCAGGGAGGTGATGTCATGACAAGCACATGAACTGGAGTGAGGGGGTGCTGTGCTAAGTCACCAGTCTCACCTTCTCCTCCAGAGCTACCTGGGTCCAGTGGCCACATATGAATCAGGACGACTGGAGATGCCCTGGATGTGAGGCAATCAGGGTTAAGTGACTTACCCAAGGTCACACAGCTAGTTAGTATCAAGTGTCTGAGGCTGGGTTTGAGCTCCCAGGCCAGGCTCTCCACTGTGCCACCTAGCTGCTTTAAAGCAAAGGAAGACTACAAAACTAGAATAAAAGAATGTTGGGAGCCTCTCTTATGTTAATAGGAACCTGTATCATGGATATATACTAATTTTTTATGTTCCTCATTTTTTTATATGGTTAACAATATTCCTATTCCTTTGTTGTTCAGATATCTAAACTTGATTAACAAAAATTCTCATTTCAGATTCAGACTTTGAAAGTGCTTTTGAATTTGTCAGCAAATCCAGCTATGACAAGAGAACTCCTCAGTGTGCAAGTAAATATTTTATATACTTACTTTCTTTTAAACTTTATAGTACATATGTATTTAATCATCAAAAATATATTAGGTAATGATAAATCAGTATTGATCAACTGAAGAGTAACTATAACTGAATAAAATTTAGGAGAGCTAATATTTTGAAGAACAATGTATATGTATGAATTTGCATTTGGTCATGCCATTTCATTATTCCCTAAAAGAAATCATTAATAGTTTAATACACATAGAATAAAATTTACTTTTTTTCACTGTGATGTTTGATGTGTTTTTATAAAACTTCTTCTAGTTCACACAGTTATGAATTTTTAAAAAATAAACTGCACATTAGTTATTTTAAAACATGGATTTTTCCCCCCAAAATTAAATCACATCCTGAAATTGAGAGCATGCACCATTCCAAAATTCAATTTCAAGCCCCAAGTCTTTTCCAACAGTATAAAATGTGAATTCCTTAGAACATTTTGAAGATATCTAAAGAATCATATCATAAAAAAAGATTTATTCCTTCCTTTTTCTTAGTTTATTGAATGAAACAAGCATTTCCATAAGGCAGTATAAGAAAAAAACCATTATACATAAAATTGCAAATATAAAATTGCAAATATATTAAGTACAACTTTCTATTCTTTTAAAAATAAAGTTATTTTGTGAATTTTTTCTTCCTCACCCTAGAGATGACTCCCATTAGGCACAAATATATATTTAAAAAGATTATCTTATGAATTGAGTAGTAAACTATTTTCAATCTTAGTAAAATTTAAAATACTGTCATATAATTATTACATACCAGGTATATTAGAATCCCAAATTTTGATTTTAAAAAGTAATATTTAATCATTTTTATCTTTTTTAGGTGCAATCATCATTGATTTCCCTCCTTGATGAAAATATGGAAAAGGAAATTCTCCTTCGGGTCCTTACATTCTTTGCAAATTTAAATGACAATATAAAGCAAAATGAGAATGTGTTTGCCCAGCATCAATTTAATAATGGTTCTCTTTTCTCCTTACTCTATGGAGACTCTACAGAGTGCGCTGAGAAATTGCTATCCTTGGCATATCACCATGATGATGATGATGTGAAAGAAAAAGTTGCAAAAATCCTAACCATACTTTGACTGTGTATTAAAAAAAAAAAACACGAGGAATAACTCAGTGTTACAATCTGTGAATGAGCCAAGTGATTATAATACTTTTTATCATGTTCACATACTCTCACCATACAGTGGTGAGTGCTTAGCCTTGGAGCAGAGAGAGAAAATTCAGTTAGGAATGTTATTTTGTTAAAAAAATAAAACTAAGGCTCTAATAAGCCATTTGATCATAAAGTTTCTCTGTCATTTCCTATAACCAAGGGAAAATGATAGAATATATGATTTCTAGGATTTCTTATTCCTTTGAACAGTAAAATGAAGCAAGAAGGATGGGATCCACCAGTCAGAGTATGCACTGAAGCAAGGAGTCTGAAGATATTTAGAAAATTCTTTGTGACTTTGTGGTCTAAGACACTAATGAAGTCCTAGGGGGCTCCAGTATTGGAGAGCTGATTCAGATTCATTTACTCTTGATAGTGTGGCATGAGATCCATCATCCAAAGAGAAATTGGTTATGATTTTTTGCTTGAAGTCTTGAAATATTGAAAAAACTCATTATGAACTAAGATGTCCTAGTTTGTTAAAATATCCTTAATTCAGATTATTAAGTATTTTCTGGTTGACTTTGAATTCAAGTGAATGCTACAGAAATTTTTAAGACTCTAGGAATTGTAAAGTGTAAAAGCTGTAATTTTAAAAAATTTATCACAGTATTTAAAATTAAAATAGCTTTCATAAAACTGAACACAATAAAGCTACTTAAAGTAATTTTTATATGTGACTAGTAGTAATCTGTGTGATTTAAGGTTTATTCTCAAAATGAATACTCACCCTCTCTTCAATATTTTGCTGTATTATGATATAGCTTAAGAATAATCTTATTCTATGTGGATTCTACTATCTTCAACCCAACTTATCAGAATTTGACACTTAATCTCTCTGACAAGCCTCATTTGCAAAATAGGGATAGATTTACTTCAATTTCCTCAGGGTTATTTCAAGGATCAAATCAATTAATAGATATGAGGATGCAGGGAGGCTAGGTGGCACAGTGGATAAAGCACCAGCCCTGGAGTCAGGAGTACCTGGGTTCAAATCCAGTCTCAGACACTTAATGATTACCTAGCTGTGTGGCCTTGGGCAAGCCACTTAACCCCATTTGCCTTGCAAAAAACAAAAACAAAACAAAAAAAAAAGCACCGGCCCTGGAGTCAGGAGTATCTGGGTTCAAATCCAGTCTCAGACACTTAATAATTACCTAGCTGTGTGGCCTTGAGCAAGCCACTTAAGCCCATTTGCCTTGCAAAAACCTAAAAAAAAAAAAACCCTTAAAAATATATATATATATATGAGGATGCTTTAAAAAGTGCTGAACTAATTCATGAGACTTAAAAGAGCACAGATTGGAGTCAGAGAACCTGATTACCATCCCTGCTCTGCCATTTACTTCCTATATGACCTTGTCACTCAGGGCCTCAGTAACCTAATCTGAAAAGTTTGGTCTGTAGGGTCCATTCCAGCTCCATTTCTAGGACCTAGGACAGGAAAATTGAGTTCTATGAACAATGAGTCATCTTAGTTCTGTATTATAAATGAAATATATTCCATGTGCTTTCATTTTAGGGCCATGCTATTTTATTGAATTGTATTTTTTTAACCAAAGAACTCTATTTAAAAATGAGAAATATTTTATCATTATTTTAAAGTGATGATTATTATTAACATTTGTACTATGATTACACAACTCACTTTTTGTATTTATAAAGATATTTTTGTTTAATAAAGGTTATATATAAGGTATGTTAAATGACACTGGAAAAATCTCCACCAAATAAATTTTTGGTGGTTCATGTATCTAGACTTGATGCTGTCTATTTCATAAAATCAAGGTTGTTTGTTTTTTCCATTGTAAAGATCTTAGTTATTCCAAGACCAAAAGAAATGTAGTAAATTGGGAAACAATCTTTACAACTGGTATTTCTGACAAAGGACTCATTTCTAAAATATACAGAAAACAGTCAAGTTTTTAAAAAAAAAAGCCATTCCCCAATTGACAAATGGTCAAAGGATATGCAAAGGCAATTTACAGATGAGGAAATCAAAGCAATCCATAGTCATATGAAAAACTGTTCTAAATCATTACTTATTAGAGAAATGCAAATTAAAGCATCTCTGAAGTACCACTTCACACCTCTCAGACTGGCCAATATGACCATAAAGGACAATGATCAATGTTAGAAGGGATGTGGGAAATCTGAGACACTAATATGTTGTTAGTGAACTCATCCAACCTTTCTGGAGAGCAATTTGGAATTATGCCCAAAGGGCAACAAAAATGTGCGTACACTTTGATACACTACTGGGTCTGTACCCTGAAGAGATGGTGGAAAAGGGTAAAAACATCACTTGTACAAAAAAATATTCACAGCACCTCTGTGGTGGCAAAGAATTGGAAATCAAGTAAATGTCTTTCAATTGGGGAATGGCTTAAACTGTGGTATATGTATACCATGGAACACTATTCTATTAGAAACCAGGAGGGATGGGAATTCAGGGAAGCCCAGAAGGATTTGCATGAACTGATGTTGAGTGAGATGAGCAGAACCAGAAAAACATTGTACACCCTGACAACAATATGAGGGCAATGATCAACCTTGATGGACTTGCTCATTCCATCAGTGCAACAAATCGGACGATTTTGGACTGTGATGGAGAATAGCATCTGTATCTAGAGAATTGTGGAGTTTGAACAAAGACCAAGGACTATTACTTTTAATTTAGAAAAAAAAACATCTTATTATGTAATCTTGCTATCTCTTATACTTTATTTTTCTTCCTTAGGGATATGATTTCTCATCACATTCAATTTGGATTAATGTATACCATGGAAATAATGAATAGACTGGCAAATTGCCTTCTATGGGGGTGGGGGGAGGGAAGCAAGATTAGGGGAAAACTTGTAAAATTCAAAATAAAATCTTTAAAAGAAAAAAGGTCTTAGTCATTTAAAATACTTGATACTTTTGTACATCTTTAATGATTAACTAGAGGCAACTTGATGGGTTCAGTGGATAAAGTTCTGGGCCTAAAGTCAAGAAGATCTGAATTAAAATTCAGATTCACCCTCAAACACTAAGCTGTGTGACCCTGGTTAAGTCTCTTAAACTTGTTCCTTAATCTACTGAAAAAGGAAATGGCAAAGTATTCCAGTTTCCTTGCCAAGAAATCAACATACACACTATGTGCTGTGGGGTCACAAACAATTGAACAAAAACAATTATGAATCAACTATTTTAAAAAGTGAAACAACAGACTGGTGGAGAAAGCTTCCTTAAAACCTTGGGAAAAGTCCTCTGGAAAGTTTTAAACATGGAAAAACCCAACTCTAGTGAAAATTCTAGAGGAATTCTCATGACATTGTTATAACCACCAATTTACAGAAGACCAGTTTTAATTTGGCAAAATAGTACAAATTTAATCTGCAGGCTCCAAGTGAGTTTAATTGCAAGGTGAAAGCTAAAAATAGTCTTGGAAAAGATACTTTTCTACAATCAAGGATCTAGTCCAAAAGGTGACAGATGTATTCCAACTTAAGAAGGCAGCATTGCATTTTTTATATAACTGTTCTAACAGATCCTGTAGGAAAAATACTTGCTCTGATGCTAGGTATCTCCAGGCTTAACTTCTCGATGCCCCTGGCAAATCCACTAAGACTGAGTTGTGTTACTGATCCAGACTGGATTTCCTAAGGAAATCCCTGATCTGTTCAAAAATACATCTGTTTTCTAACAGAGCACTGAAATTAGTTATGCAGTCCATTCCATTTCTTTTTTTTTAACTGTTTGGCAGAAAGTTTTTCCTTTTATTGAGCCAAAATAAGACTCTGATTTGGCATTCATTGACTCAAGTTCTCTCCATGACCAAATAAAATCAATTATAATAACTTGCATAGGATGATCTTCCTTTATTTCAGAAAACTTATCACATTCCCTCCCTCACCCAAATTTTCATCAAGCTAAAATCCATTTCCAATGAATTTCATTCAATGTGGCTTTTGTGTCTCTACATCATGCTAGATCCCTTCTTCTATATACTTAAGCTTGTTCAAAGATCATTCTAAAACTGACTACTCTAAAAATTGAATATAACAGGTTGAGTACACTGGGAATATAACCCTTCGGGATGCTTTCTATTAATGGTAAGACTCCTGTGGAGTCTTACAAAGTTACTAATTCATATTTGGCACAACACACACACACACACACATACAGACACAAACCTTCAAGGTCTTTTTCCCTTATACACCTCCAAAGAAACAATTCCCAATAGAACAAAAACTCCCTAAGGGTAGGGCCTGTTTTTGTCTTTTTAACTTGAAATGTAGCATAATACCCGGTGTTTAATACTTAAATAATTTAATTAAATATTAACTGCTGTTTAACCACATTTCCCTCATCCTCTAACTGTATAATTAGTTTTGGGGGCAGGCTGGGTTGCCCTCAGGAAAGCTGCAAAAGCACCTTCGCTGGTCCCAAATTCCTAGAACTAAAAGCCCATCTTTTTTTTTTAATTTATTTTTATTAGATATTGAGTTTTACAATTGTCTCCCCACTCTTACTTCCCCCCCCCCCATGGAAAGCAATCTGTCTCCAAATTGAATGTGATGAGAAATCATATCCTTAAAGAAGAGAAGTCTAAGAGGTAACAAGATCAGACAATAAGATATCTGGGTTTTTTTCCCCTAAATTAAAGGGAATAGTCCTTGCACTTTGTTCAAACTCCATCGCTCTTTCTCTGGATACAGATGGCACTCTCCTTTGCAGACAGCCCAAAATTGTTCCCGATCGTTACACTGATGGAACAAGCAAGTCCATCAAGGATGTTCATCGCCCCCATGTTGCTGTTAGGATATACAGTGTTTTTTTGGTTCTGCTCATCTCATTCAGCATCAGTTCATGCAAATCCCCAGGCTTCCCTAAATTTCCATCCCTTCTGGTTTGCTAAGCCATTCCCCAATTGAAGGACATTTACTTGATTTCCAATTCTTTGCCACCACAAATAGGGCTGCTATGAATATTTTTGTACAAGTGCTTTTTTTACCCTTTTTCATCATCTCTTCAGGGTATAGACCCAGTAGTGGTATTGCTAGGTTAAAGGGTATGCTCATTTTTGTTGCCCTTTGGGCACAGTTCCAAATAGCTCTCCAGAAGGGTTGGATGAGTTCACAGCTCCAACAGTGTAATAGTGTCCCAGATTTCCCACATCCCTTCCAACAATGATCATTATCCTTCCTGGTCATACTGGCCAATCTGAGAGGTGTGAGGTGGTACTTCATCGAAGCTTTAATTTGCATTTCTCTAATAAGTAATGATTTAGAGCAATTTTTCATATGGCTATCAATTGCTTTAATCTCTTCATCTGTAAATTGCCTTTGCCTAAATTGACCATTTGTCAATTGGGGAATGGCTTTTTGTTTTAAAAATATGTCTCAGTTCTCTGTATATTTTAGAAATGAGTCCTTTGTCAGAATCATTAGTTGTAAAGATTGTTTCCCAATTTACTACATTTCTTTTGATCTTGGTTACTGTGGTTTTATCTGTGCAAAAGCTTTTTAATTTAATGTAATCGAAATCATCTAATTGGTTTTTGGTGATGTTCTCCATCTCTTCCTTAGTCATAAATTGCTCCCCTTTCCATAGATCTGACAGGTAAACTAGTCCTTAATCTTCTAATTTGCTTATAGTATTGTTTTTTATGTCTATGTCCTGTAACCATTTGGATCTTATCTTGGTAAAGGGTGTGAGGTGTTGGTCTAATCTAAGTTTCTTCCATACTAACTTCCAATTATCCCAGCAGTTTTTATCAAAATGGGAGCTTTTATCCCAATAGCTGGACTCTTTGGGTTTATCAAACAGTGGATTACTATAACCGTCTCCTGCTTTTGCACCTAGTCTATTCCACTGGTCCACCACTCTATTTCTTAGACAGTACCAGACAGTTTTGATGACTGATGCTTTATAATATAATTTTAGATCAAGTAGTGCTAAGCCACCTTCTTTTGTACTTTTTTTCATTAAGCTCCTGGAAATTCTTGACTTTCATTTCTCCATATGAATTTACTTAGAATTTTTTCTAACTCATTAATTTCTTGGAATTTTGATTGGTAGGGCACTAAACAGGTAGTTTAGTTTTGGTAGAATTGTCATTTTTATTATATTAGCTCTACCTATCCATGAGCAGTTGATATTTGCTCAGTTATTTAAATCTGATTTAATTTGTGTGAGAAGTGTTTTATAATTGTTTTCAAAAAGTTCCTGAGTCTGTCTTGGCAGATAGACTCCCAGGTATTTTATATTGTCTGAGGTTACTTTGAATAGGATTTCTCTTTCTAGCTCTTCCTGCTGTTATTTTGCTAGACATATATAGAAAAGTTGAGGATTTATGAGGGTTTATTTTTTAACCTGCAACTTTGCTAAAATTGCTAATTGTTTCCAGTAGTTTTTTGGATGACTTATTGGGATTCTCTAGGTAGACCATCCTGTCATCTGCAAAGAGTGAGAGTGTTGTCTCTTCCTTCCCAATTCTAATTCCTTCAATTTCTTTTTCTTCTCTAATTGCTGAAGCTAACATTTCTAATACAATATTGAATAGTAGTGGTGATAATGGGCACCTGTGTTTCACCCCTGATCTTACTGGGAATGCCTCTAGCCTCTCCCCATTGAATATAATGCTTGTTGATGGTTTCAGATAGATACTGCTAATTATTCTAAGGAACAGTCCATTTATTCCTACACTCTCTAGTGTTTTTAGTAGGAATGGATGCTGTATTTTGTCAAAAGATTTTTCAGCATCTATTGATATGATCATATAATTTCTGATAGGTTTGTTGGATATAATTGAGTATACTAACAGTTTTCCTAATATTGAACCAACCCTGCATTCCTGGAATAAATCCTACTTGATCATAATGTATTATGCTAGTGATAACTTGTAAACATTTTGCTAAGATTTTATTTAAGATTTTTGCGTCTATCAGGGAGATAGGTCTATAATTTTCTTTTTGTTTTAACTCTTCCTGGTTTAGGTAAGAGCACCATATTGGTTTCATAGAAAGAGTTAGGCAGAGTTCCATCTTTCCGTATTTTTCCAAAGAGTTTATATAGAATTGGAACCAATTGTTCATTAAACGTTTGGTAGAATTCACTTGTGAATCCATCAGGCCCTGGAGATTTTTTCTTAGGGAGTTCAATGATGGCTTGTTGAATTTCTTTTTCTGAGATAGGGTTGTTTAGGTATTTAATCTCTTCTTCATTTAACCTGGGCAACTTATATTTTTGTAAATATTCATCCATTTCACTTAGATTATCAAATTTATTGGCATAGAGCTGGGCAAAACAATTTCAAATTATTACTTTAATTTCCTCATTGGTGGTGAGTTCACATTTTTCATTTCTGATACTAGCAATTTGGTTTTCTTTTTTTTAATCAAATTGACCAGAGGTTTATCAATTTTATTGGGTTTTTCATAATACCAACTTTTGGTTTTATTAATTCAATAGTTTTTTTGCTTTCGATTTTATTAATTTCTCCTTTAATTTTTAGAATTTCTAATTTGGTATTTAATTGGGGATTTTTGATTTGTTCTTTCTCTAATTTTTTTAGTTGCCTGTTTAGTTCATTGATTTCCTCTTTCTCCAATTTATTCATGCAAGCATTTAAAGCTATAATATATCCCCTGAGACTCGCTTTGAATGAATCCAAGGCCCATCTTTTCAATGCCAATGTAGTGGCAGTGGTATTTAGAGTCATGAAACAATACAGCTTCTGAAAAGCTTAAATGTCTACTGCACAGATTGGCAAGAAAGGCTTATTTTAGGGATGAGGAAGCTTCAACCTATAAATGAGCTCTAGAGAAAGGCAAAGATGTCATGAGAGAAAGGTGTGATAAAAAGATGGGTCAGTCAGGTGGGAAGGGTATGGGATGACAAGTGGACAGTTCAAGTGGTCCCATAGTAAGTAGCCTTACAATATGAGGAGAAAGGGAGGCAGCTTCCCAGTCCTTAGTGGAACCTCTGGTGGGGTGAAGGCAGGGATGAGTTGCAAGGATAAGGATGGGTGAAATTGAATGGATTTCAGTCTGTATTTGGACAATGTCCAAACAGATGTGGTTTCTGAAAACTAAAGTGTTGTTTGAGAGAAAACCACTCACAATACTTTCTGTTGAAAAACTATTCTAGTGATACTTATCTTTTGTGGGAAAAAATAACAGAGTTAGTGTTTCTGGGTAGAGTGCTAACCATCCTCATTAACATTAAAAACAATATTTTTTTATGATGCACTTCTAAAATTATGTATATTCCCCTCAGAATGTCAATGTCCATAATTAATCAATCAGCATTTATTAAGCTTCTCCTCTATGCAAGGCACTGGTGATTTAAATATAAAAAAAATGACAATCTCTATATTAGCAAAGAATTTATATTCATTATCCCATCCACAGTACCAGTAGGAAGTTAAGGTATATAAAAATTAATAATATGTATTAAAATTAAGAACTTGTATTAAAAATTAAGAACTTGTATTACATCAGAAGTTTATTTTCTAACAAGCTAGTGTGGCAAGTGTTAATATAGATAAATTCAACTGGATTTTATAGCATCAATATTCATAATTCAAGACTGTGATTAGCAATACAGAGACCAGTGTATGTTTTATTTCTCCTTTGTGCTTTTGTCCGAAAAATGCTTAAAATTTACCTTTTATATTACATAGATTTAAGAATGCTTCATCCAGAAAATCATGAATCCATGTTTAAAGACTTTTCAGGCAAGTTGACACAAATCAAACTTTAAAAATAACAATATATTTACAATAGAAAAGTACAATAGAAAGACTTCCTGATGGGAGAGAGTAGTTATACACATATTCTGGCCAACAGTTAGTTTTAGGTATTACATCCCTTAAAAAGGCACATTTCTTTACAATATTTTAAAACTACTTTCTTGAATATTCCATAATTAATGAAAACATACAAGCAATATGTGCACTCAGTATAACTAGCATTGGGTTTTAGTGTGCTTTACCAACAGTTTACATGATTCCACTTCATTCATTCTCTCCCTGCCTCAGCCAAACCCATATATTGGAGCTACTGATCATTACAATTCCAGAAATTTTCTTAAAATTAAGACATTGTCCAATATATTAATATATTAATAGGAAGTAGAGAGTAGAATTTATAAGGATGTGTTATGGCATGGTAATGCAGAAAGATAAATTTGACTATGTTACCAATTTTGGGAAAGACAAGGAATTATACCTGAGAAGAAAGAGAGTCTTTTACACTTTGGGGGGGGGGGGGGAATGAAAAAAAAAGATTAGTAAATATTCTAACAAACCAAAGCATATTATGATTTCACCTTAGGATAGATAGAATGAAAGAGGATATTAGGACAAAAATGTACTTCCCTTTATTCCAAATAAAAGGAAACATCTAATTAATTGTCATTCACTCCACACACTTTTCCAGATTTAAAAACTTTCAGTATTAAATACTATGCAAGCCTTCTTTTGAAGTATGGATGACAAAAGTCAGATTTTACAGCATTAAAGTTGTATCAAAATGTAATACAAAACTTTTTTCAATTTATTTGTAACTTTTTAAATGAAATTTTTTTATTAAATCTTAACATAAACAATTATATGTGAGTTCTTACTCTCTAAAATACAACATGGGTGAGTTAGGTCACCCCCAGTTTTTTATTTCCTGATATGTATGGTAAAAATCTAGCAAGTACATATTCAAAGTCATTGGCCTATGTTTAAAATGTGCCTATTGCTTAGACATCCAAATACCTTAAATAATAATTTTCTCTTTAATATTTTCAAAGTACTTGTAATATCACTTGAAATTTACTCCTCAGTCACAGTGGATAGAGCACCAGATCTGGAGACAGGAGTTCAAATCTGGCCTCAGACACTTGACACTATAGTTATATGATCCTGGGCAAGTCACTTAACCCCAATTGCTTCGCCAAAAAAAAAAATAATAATAATAAAATAGTACACACACATAAACACACTTACACGAGGAATGCATGTGTGTAACATGTGTGTATTATACATGTGTGTGCATGTGGGTGTTTATATGTTTTGCATATATGCATATGCATATATGTGTATTTATCAGTATACCTGCAAGATAGATAAAAACTTTTATCTCCATATTACAGATGGGGAAGGCTCACAGAGGCTAAGTAGATTTAATTGAAGTTAGTTACCAAAAAAAAAAAAAATCAAGATTCTAGCCAGACAGGACTAGATTTCAGACATTCAGTGCTTTGCAACCAAGGCACAGTGCTTCTTTACCTATATGCAAATTTATCAGACTATTGACTGACCAACCCTGAAGTATTGAACATTTGGCAAAAAATATACAATTCTAATAATGTAACTTGTAGAAATTTTTTCTTAGATAAGACTGTAGCACAAGGTAGTATGAATATATATATAATAAAGAAACAATCTTGCTTATAATGAATCAAAATCTAAAATGCAAGTTATTTAATCCAACACAAAATAATCATTAAACTAATTTTTAAAAATTAATCTTATTGGTATTTTTAGAATTAAGCTACACAGACCAATGAAAAAAGAATTTATACAAGAATATTAAGGGGTAATTTTTTATAGAGATCAAATTTAAACAAAACTATAGTCTATTAATACATTTTATCAAGACCTGAATGTAAATTATGTAAAAATCCCATATATTTATGCTGGAAAATGCATAGTTGGAGATGTATGTTGATTTAAGTGACAAAAATATTATTAGGGTAGGAAGGTTATATGAGTGATCAGTATTCTTAAAATATATAGGTTTTCAATGAATTTTGATTCACTTTATATGAAGAAAGGACCTGAAGAATAGGAATAAGACTTTCACATTTAGAAATGGAATTCAACCTAGGGATAACTTCTCTTAAATCAATATTTTAAAAAAGTTTCCACTGCAATGTTCTCGCTTAAAACAGCATTTAAAATCCATATATTACCCAATCTATTGTTTTCACTCTTTTAATATATAAATTAATTAGCCTATGCAAATTATTACACTTAGAGTAAAATGCAAACTTGGAGAGATCTAAATTTCTAAATTTAAAAGAAAACCATATTTTATCTTGTAATTTAAAAGTTTCACTATTTCAAAACTTGCAAGCAATGTTTTTAAAAGCCCTCTGATATTCATATTTATTTCCAGTCTTTATCATCCACATTTATTCAAAGTTTTCATTATCACACTTTATATCTCTTGATTCTCCGTGCTTCAAGGTAAAGAAATCTTCACACTTAATTCCATACCTCTCCAATGATTCATTCAGTTTCAACGGAGGATCCAAGTAATACTGGTAAAGGAAGGGGAAGGAAAAGACAAATGATCAAGCCATAAGACAAAACAAGCCATAAGAAAAAAAAAAGACATCCAAAAATTCTTTGCTATGAGCAACATTTTTATTATTTGAAATTTGCAAGCAAAAGTTCAACCTAAAATGGTTTCAAGACCCGATAACTCTATAAAGATATCAACTCAAAAAAAGAACGGGAAGCTAAAATGAACCTGAGGATAGAAAAAGCATAGGGGAACGATGGTAATTAAAAAATTAATGCAGCTCACAAGGGAACTTTATGATGAGCTCAGATTTTTAACAAAACAGGATGCCAAGGATTGCCAAGGATGACTAAAATTTATGTCAAAATATGTAAGCCTAATGACAAGAAGGTAAAAGAACCAAAATGACTTCTTTTGTTTAGAAGGAGAAGTTGAAGGAAAGGTTAGGCCAATGACTGGCCCAATGCTTGAGACAGTGGAAAAATGCAGAATCTGAAATCAGGAAGACCTGAGTTCAAATCTGGCCTCACATACAGCTTTCTGATCATGGACAGCTCACTTAATCTTGGTTTGCCTCAGTTTCTTCATCAGAAAAAATGAGCTGGATGGGGCAGCTAGGTGGCGCAGTGAATAAAGCACCGGCCCTGGAATCAGGAGTACCTAGGTTCAAATCCGGTCTCAGACACTTAATATTACCTAGCCGTGTGGCCATGGGCAAGCCACTTAACCCCACTGCCTTGCAAAAACCTAAAAAACCACAAACAAACAAACAAAAAAAATGAGCTGGAGAAGGAATGCCAAACTATTCCAATTTCTTTGCCAAGAAAATCTCCTTAGAGGCAGACACAACTAAAACAACTGAACAACAACTTTTTGACTCTAAGTCCAGTGCTTTAACCATAGGGCACCTCACTAGCACAGTGGACATAGTACTGGGCTTAGAATTAGGAAGATTTGTCTTCATGAGCTCAAATCTGGCTTCAGACTAGCTTTAGGACTGGACAAGTCCCTTAACCCTGCTTATCTCAGTTTTCCTCATCTGTAAAATAAGCTAGAAAAGGAAATGGCAAACCAATCCAGCATCTTTACCAAAAAAAAAACAAAAAAACCCAACCCTAAATGGGGTCATGGAGAATAGGACACAACTGAAAAAAGTGAATTGAGATAGATTGTGCAATAATCAATAATGCCACAGAGAAAGTAGACATTTTAAATTCAGTTCAATTTATTTAGCACCTACTGTATGCTAATCACTTTTTATACAAAGACAAAAACAAAAATAGCCTTTGCATTCTACCAAGAACAGGTAGGAAAGGAGGAAGAGGAAATTCAACATGTATATAAGTGCAATTAGAAAGTATATATAAAGTTATTTTTAAAAACTGAATACAAAGAACATTTCATAAGAGACCTAATTAAGCAAAGTTATCCCAGGGGTTTTTAAGAATAAAACAGAAAGGACAAGATACAGCAAGCATGACAAAAATATCTATAAAGACATTTATATCAAAGTCAAGAAAGGCCTCTGGGTAATTTGGAAATGCTCAAAGGGCAAATAAAGCTGAGCACACCCTTTGATCCAACAATACCACTACTAGGCCAGTATCCCAAAGAGATCATGAAAAAGGAAAAAGAACCCACATGTACAGAAACATTTTTAGCAGCTCTTTTTGTGGTGATTAAGAAATTGGAAATTGAAGGAGCAGATAGGTGGCGCAGTGGATAAAGCACCAGCCCTGGAGTCAGGAGTACCTGAGTTCTAATCCAGTCACAGACACTTAATAATTACCTAGCTGTGTGGCCTTGGGCAAGCCACTTAACCCAGATTGCCTTGCAAAAAAAACCTAAAAAAAAAAAATTGGAAATTGAGATGAATCCATCAATTGAACAAATTTAATGGATGAATGTAAAATGGAATATTGTTGTATAAGAAATGATTAGCAGGCAGATTTCAGAAAAATTTGGAAAGATTTACATGAACTGATGCTGAGTGAAGTGAGCATTATCAGGAGAACACTGTACACAGTAACAGCACCATTGTATGATAACTATGACAGACTTAATTCTTCTCAGCAATAAAATCACCCAAGGCAATTTCAAAAGACTTGTGATGGAAAATATTAACCACATCCAGACAGAGAACTATGGAGTCTGAATGCAGTTCAAAGCATACTATTTTCACTTTTATTTTTTCTTTTGTGCTTTTTTTCTGATTCTTCTTCACATCATGATTAAGATGGAAATACATTTAACATAATTATTAACATATATTTGTATAACCTGTAACAGAATGCTTAGTATCTTGGGGGGGAGGGAAAAAGAAAAATTTGGAATTCAAAATGTTACAAAATGTTGAAAATTATTTTTACATAAAATTAGAAAAAATACTATTAAGTTTTTTTTTAAAAAAAAGGTCTCCTCTATGAAGAGTCATATGAGCCTCTGGAGAAAAAGTATGAATTCTCTAAGATGAATCTGAGGAAGGAGAGCCTTAGAGACACTGGGGAAACCACATATGCTAAAGCAAATGACAAACTCAGAATAAGAAAGGACTATATAAATAGTTCTGGAAAGGGGAGTAGGAGTTAAATCTTTAATGTCTCCATAATCTGGACTTTATTCCAGAGATATGAGAACTCATTAAATATTCTGTAGTAAGGTCCTTTGCTGATGAATTTGAAGTTGTTTGGTTGAAAACAAATGCCCTTCCATTTCTCTACCCCAAAAAAGTTTCTCTATTGTGCATTTTTCAATTCCCTATCTTTGGCAGCAAAAATTCAACAGATTCTCAAATATAGGAAAAGGTTATGTTGATTTCAATAGTAAAGGATCAAAGAAATAGAATGTCCAGTGACTCCTTTAGGATAAAATATAAAATCCTCTGGTAATTTAAAACCCTTTACCAACTGTCCCAAGCCTTTTTTTAGTTGTTTTACATCATTCAGTTTCACACTATATTCTTGTCATATTGTACTACCTGCAATTTCCTCTACCTCTGTGATTGCTGAAATTCTCTCCTTCCATTTTTACTTCTTAGAATACCTGTTTCCATCAAGGATTATCTCAAATGCCATTTTCTACATAAGGACTTTCCTACCTCCTTCAACTCACTGCAGTTAATGTTCCTTTCTACACCACCCCCAAATTAATTTATTTTGCCTAATTTTTAGTTTATTATTTGTAGGCATGTTGTTTGCCTCCAATAGAGTTCTCAATGGGCAGGAACTTTCTTGTCTCTGTTCTTTATATAAAGACATGTGCACAGAAAGGGTTTAATAAATTCCTGGAATTTAATTGAGAAAATGGAATCTGATGAAGAGTTTTTGAAGTACAGAGTTAAAACAAGACCTTAAACAATTGACTCATCTCTAAGTACTTTTCTAGATTTCCTGTTGAGAGGAAAGGATGAAGAGGTGACATAATATAGTCTTAAAAAGAGAAGAGGAGGTTTGGAATGGCTACTGTGAAGAGGGCAGTAAATAGTCAAGCTGGCAAGAATATAAGAATGTTTATACAGAACTGAGAGTCCAGTAGAGACTGAGAAACAAATTTATCATGAATCCATAAAAATCTTTCCTGGATTCCAAAATCAGAAACTATATAACAAGGTACTAAAGAAATTTTCAGGTGTGATTACAGTAACATAAAAACAGTTATTGAAAATGGAAATGGTACCAGGATTCTGGAGACAGACAAATAATGTCTTAATTTTCAAAAAAGGAGGAAAAAGTTAGATTTCAGAAATTGGACAAGGGAGCCAGATATGGATTCCCCAGGAAAATCCTAGAAAGTATTATTTAATAAATAATCTGTGAATATGTAAAAAAATGAATTGGTGATCAGTAAAACCCAGAATTTGCCCAACAAAAAACAATAAAATTGACAGCAAATTGGGATTAATGGATTTGTGGAATAGAGAACTATAAACAGAATATCTTGATTTCAGCAATATATTTGATAAAGTACTTCATTATCTTCTTGTATATATAAGTTAGAGAGACAGAGAGTGTACAGTTAAATCTAATCTAAAGGCAGATCAATGTCAATGCAGAGGGAAGTCTTTAGCTGTAGGTCGCAGGGATCTTTATACTTATGAGAACAACCTGAGGAGATATGTGTTATTCTGATCCCCATTTTACAGTTGAGGAACTGAAGCAGAAGTTAAAAGACTTTACCCAGGTTCATATAACTAACAAATATCTGAGGCCAAATCTGAACTCATATTTTCTGGGCTCAGGTTCCATACTATATCCACTAAATCACCCAGTGGTGCTTAGGCAATGAATGCTTGAAGTATGATATCACAGCATTAAAAGGAACTGCAAATTTATTTTTTCAGTTCATGTGCTAGAAGACCTCCTAGGGATGGGGAAGGTAATGAGGAAGGAAGTTGGATTCTGACATCTGACACATATATCTAACATCTGAAAACTCTGTATAGTATTGCTTCCAACTCTAAGAGGTCAGAATTCCAAAGTATTCAACAGATGTATAGCACATCTCAATCATTTTTCCTATGCTGGTTTAAATCATTAGTTGTTGAAATAATAAGTATGAAGTCATTAGTTGCTGAATTCATTTTAACTCTTAGACCTTCATCCAAATGAAATATCATATGTCAAATTCAGTGCAAAATAAGGTTGTATATCATTAAATTATATGAGGGAGTAGGCAATATATCTAATGAGTCCTAGTTGCTGTAGGAAGTGGTTTTGGTAGAGGAAGTGGTTTTATAGAAAATAACTTTCATTTAAGGGAAACAGAATCAATGCCAAAATATAACATTAGAACATTAACTGTGACCACAAATTTATTTTTCAGTTCATGTATGGGAAAACTAGGCATTTATTAATGATGGAATAATTTTTTTTAGCAGAAGCAGAGTAGGGCTATAGTAACCTTACTCCTTGAACCAGATTCAGGACTTGGAAGTTAGGGAAAGAATAGAAAAACAGAAAGAAAGTTTTGTGAATCATAATGTCCTTAATGGCTCAATATATTTTTTAACTTTTTAAAATAATATTTTGTTTTTTCAACAACATGCAATGGTAGTTTTTACCAATCATTTTTGGCAAGATTTTAAGTTTTACATTTTTCTCCCTCCCTCTCTTCCCTCCCCACCTCCTCAGCAATCTGAACTAGGCTCTGCAAAAAGAGCTGCTATGAATATTTTTGTACTTTCCCCCTTTGTCCTGATCTCTTTAGGATATAGACTGTAGTGATATTCCTGGATCAAAGGTTTACACATTTTTATTGCCCTATGTAGCCTAGTATATTCTTAACTTATACTTTTTCTAGAGCTAAGCACTATTTTTTCATCCTTGGGGAAGGTTTTCACACCAGGATCTGTTCATTTAGTGAAATTACAGTTCCACTGTGCCCAAAGGGCAACAAAAATGTGCATATCCTTTGATCCAGAATTACCACTACTGGGTCTATACCTTGAAGAGATGATGAAAAAGGGTAAAAACATCACTTGTACAAAACCATTCATAGCAGCCCTGTTTGTGGTGGCAAAGAATTGGAAATCAAGTAAATGTCCTTCAGTTGGGGAATGGCTTAGCAAACTGTGGTATATGTATGTCATGGAACACTATTGTTCTATTAGAAACCAGGAGGGATGGAAATTTAGGGAAGCCTGGAGGGATTTGCATGAACTGATGCTGAGTGAGATGAGCAGAATCAGAAAAACACTGTACACCCTAACAGCTACATGGGGGTGATGATCAACCTTGATGGACTTGCTCGTTCCATGAGTGCAACAATCAGGGACAATTTGGGGCTGTCTGCAATGGAGAATACCATCTGTATCCAGAGAAATAACTGTGGAGTTTGAACAAAGACCAAGAACTATTACCTTTAATTTAGGAAAAAAACTTATCTTATTGTCTGATCTTGCTATCTCCGTTACTTTATGTTTCTTCCTTAAGTATATGATTTCTCTCTCATCACATTCAGTTTGGATCAATGTATACCATGGAAACAATGTAAAGAGTGGCAAATTGTCTTCTGTTGGGGGGGGAAGTAAGATTAGGGGAAAATTGTAAAACTCAAAATAAATAAAATCTTTAAGAACAAAAAAAGAATTTGGAGTTAGTATCTTGGTTCAAACCTGTTTGAGCCTCAGTTCCCTCATTTGTAAAATAAGCAAGTCAGACTAAAAAAATCACAGTTCCAGATTCATAAATAAAAGTTAATCACTAAAATGATGGTGAATTTTCTGACAATATCAACTCATAAAGGTACCGATTAGTTATAATCTGTGTTGGTAGGGAGAATACCTCCCTAGATGATCTTTTTTTTGGGGGGGGGAGGTTGCAAGGCAATGAGGTTAAGTGGCTTGCCCAAGGCCACATCGCTAGGTAATTATTAAGTATCTGAGGCCAGATTTGAACTCAGGTACTCCTGACTCCAGGGCTGGTGCTCTATCCACCTATGCCACCTAGCTGCCCCCCCAGAAGATCTTTTGATCGAATGAGTTTTGATAGGTTTATCAAGAGTATATCTACTTTGATAGCAGCACAGAGTTATTTTAGTACTTGGGATAATAAAATATTATTCATGAGAGGCAGAGTGACCTCATGCATACATATTTACTAGCTGGGTAACTCTAGGCAAATCATTTAACCTCCCTCATCATAAAATGAAGATAATAGTAGTAAAAATACCCATAGGGTTTTTAGATTAGGAATTAAATGAGAATGTATATAAATTAATAAATGTATATAAATATAAACATATATAAATAAGTTGCAAGTCTTAAAGAACTAAATAGACTTTAATATTATCATTATTAAAGTTCCAAAAATCATTATAAAAGTTCAAAAAATAAAATGCCAATATACTGGAAGGAAAATGGATAATAGCTAAACAAAAATTTATGTGAAAAGAAAACAGAAATTTGAGAGGATTATAAACTCAGTAAATTAATAGTGTAACATGCTGACAAAAAAAAGATAAAGCTAACTCAACCTTAAGATGTATGAATAGAAATTTAGTATATAGAAAGAGGGAAATTCTGACTTATTTATTTTACAATTTTATTCTGCACTGATCAGACCACTAACATAGTACTGTGTTCAATTCTACTTAATTTTTTTTTCATTGATTTAATTTCATTGATTGCCTTTTGTTTGTACATCAGACATTTAGGGATCTACCACTCAATAAACTCTCCTAATGATAAAGTAAAAAAGCTAAGCAAAATCAACAGACCAAATAACCAAGTCTAACAGTCCACACAACATTCATAGTCCAATACTTTACAACTCAGATAAAATTCCTCAGCATTCACAAGTACTACATTTTAGAAACAACCCTGAGAATCTAGTATTTCATTACTATTTTTTTTTAGGTTTTTGCAAGGCAAAAGGCAAGTGGCTTGCCCAAGGCCACACAGCTAGGTAATTATTAAGTGTCTGAGACCGGATTTGAACCCAGGTATTCCTGACTCCAAGGCTGGTGCTTTATCCACTATACCACCTAGCCACCCCTATTTCATTACTTTTTAAAAATATGACAGGACCAAAAAAATCATTCCCGTTAAATGGTGAAGTTTACTATCAAAAAGAGAAGCATTGGAGAGTATCTGATAATTTTTTTGTTATTTTTTACTCAAGTATTTGAAAGGTTGTTAAGTTAAAATTGGATTAAGCTTGTTTCCCCTCACTCTCACAGGCACAATGCTTAGAAGTGACTAATCTTGGGCCATCTCCAGTCATCATGATCTATATCTTGCCACTGGACCCAGATGACTCTGAAGGAGAGGGAGTGAGGCTGGTGACTGCACAATCCTCCCTTACTTAAATCTAGTTCACTTACAAGTCATGACATCTCTTTCCTAATGTCATGGTTCTCTTTGAGAACAAGGACGACAACAACAGAAGTAATGAGAGAGAAATTTTAGATTTTTAAGGATCAACTTTCTGAAAATTCAAGTGGTCCATAAGTAGACTGTTGTTCATTGGAAAGTGGCGAGTTCTATATGAAGAAAAATCTTAAAGCCAAAGGCCACTCACTTGTCAAATCTGCTGTAGAGCAGATTGCTATGCATGCCTATGTTAGATAAGATGATCTCTAATGCCTGGTCTTTTCATTTCTGATATTCTACAGTTATATGACTGATGGACAGAAGTTATATAGAGAAGCAGATTTCAGCTCTAGATCAAGACAAATTTCCTAACAAATTAGAGTTACTCAATAGTGCAACAGAATATCCTGTGAAGTAGTAAGTATTCCATTTCTTGATGTCTTCAAGACTAGATTGATATTGTGAAGCATTTTGATTTGAAGTGAAATTCAGTGCACTAGCACTTGGTGTTGGGAAGACAAATTCTGGTTTTAACCTTTCATTTGTATGACTTTAAGTCATCCTCTGATTTTCAAATTCCTCATCTCTGAAGTAAAAATAATTATACTTGTTCTATCTATCTTATACCACTGTTTTTGTCAGGAAAGAACTTCATAAACTTTACAATATGACATATATGTGAATTATTATTAGGCAACCTTCTTGTTTCAATTATTGGACTATACCTTTTTCTTTTAGGGTTTTTTTTTGCAAGGCAATGGGGTTAAATGGCTTGCCCAAGGCCACACAGCTAGGTAATTATTAAGTGTCTGAGGCCAGATTTGAACTCAGGTACTCCTGACTCCAGGGCCAGTGCTCTGTCCACTGAACCACCTAGCCAACCCTATGACTTTTTTTTAAAGATTTTACTTATTTTTTTATTCACATATTGTTAAAATATTCTTATTTAAGAGTAAACATAATACCCCCTCCCCCACAAAAATAGAAAACCTTATGAGAAATAAAGTAAAAGAAAGAGAAAAAAGTGTGTTTCAGTCTGTGCTCTGATACCATCATCTCTGTCTTGGATGGATCACATTCTTGATCATAAGTCCATCATAGAAGTTACTTCCATATTTTTCCACAGTTGCTGTTTGATTGTAATTTCCTCCATCTATTCCTCCCCACTACCATCTATTATATTTTCTCTCTCCTTTCACTCTGTCCCTCTTCAAAAATGTGCTTTGGGGCAGCCAAGTGGTGTAGCAGACAGTGCACCAGCCCTGAGGCCAAGAGGCCCCAAGCCCACATCCCACCCTAGAGACCTAGCAACCACCACCCAGCCCCATGATCCCAGACAGGCCATCCAATCCCAGCACCTTGCAAAAAAATAAAAAAGAAAATGTGTTATATCTGACTGTCCTCTCCTATGATCTACCTGCTCCTCTATCACCCACCATCCCCCCCTTCCCCCTGTCCCCTTCTCTCCTTTTTCCCTGTTTCCTCTCTGCACCATTTCTGATGAGAATGAAGGTTCCTTCATTCCCCCTTGTCTTCCCCCCTTCCAAACCACTGCAAAAGCTATATGAAATACCTTTTATATGAAACATCTTAGCCTATTCTACCTCTTCCTCTTTCTCCCAATACATTTCCCTTTCACCCACTGACTCTATTTCAAAAATATATTACACCCTCATATTCAGTTTTCTCCTGTGCCTTGTCTATAAAAGCTCCCTCTACCTGCTCTATTAAATGAGAAGTTTCATGTGAGTATTATAAGTATCATTTTTCTATGCCGTAATACATCTAGTTCATCATCATTAAGTCCCTCATATTTTACCCTTCTCCTCCACTCTCTATGCTTCACCTGAGTCTTGTACTTGAAGGTCAAACCTTCTGTTCAGCTCTGGTCATTTCAACAGAAACATTTGAAATTCCTCTGGTTCATTGAATGTCCATCTTTTCCCTGGAAGAGGATGTTCAGTTTTGCTGGATAGTTGATTCTCGATTACATTCCAAGCTCTTTTGCCTTCTGGAATATTATATTCCAGGCCCTACAAACCCTTAATGTAGTTGATGCTAAATCTTGTGTGATCTGACTGCAGCTCCACAATATTTGAATTGTGTCCTTCTGGCTGCTTGTACTATTTTCTCTTTGACTTGGGAGTTCTGGAACTTGGCTATAATATTCCTGGGAGTTGGTTTTTTTGGATCTCTTTCTGGGGGAGATTGGTGAATTCTCTCAATTTCTATTTTATCTTCTGCTTCTTAGGAGGATATCAGGGCAATTTTCCTGTAGGAATTCTTTAAAAATGATATCAAGGCTCTTTTCCTGATCATGACTTTCAGGTATCCTAATAATTTTTAAATTATCTTTCCTCAATCTGTTTTCCAGATCAGTTGTTTTTTCAATGAGATATTTCACATTTTCTTCTAATTTTTCATTCTTTTGATGTTTGAACTATTGTATCTTGATTTCTCACAAAGTAAGGATTTGTTTTCCTCAGAGACCTTTCTTATCTCCTTTTCCATCTGGTGGTCAGTTCTGCTTTTTAAAGTATTCTTCTCCTCAATAACTTTTTGAATTGTTTTACCCATTTGACTTCAGCTGGTATTTAACTTATTATTTCCTTCAGTGATTTTTGGGATCTCCTTGACTAAGCTACTGACTTTGTTTTCATGTTTTTCCTGCATCTCTCTCATTTATTTTCCCAATTTTTCTTCTACCCCCTCCTTACTTGATTTTTCAAAATCTTTTCTGAGCTCTGTCATAGCCTGAGTCCCAACTTCTATATTTCTTGGAGTCTTTAGATGTAGAAGCTTGGACTTCCTCATCTTCAGACTGAGTATTTTGGTACTCCATGGGACCAAAGTAATTGTCTATGGTCAGGTTCTTTTTTTTTCCCTTGTTTATTCATTTCCCCCAGACTGTACCTGATTTTGGGGTGTTTCCTGAACTTTTGAGTATTATTGGGACACCCCCATAAGGACCTCAGTGTGTGAGGCTCTGACTGCTCTCCTGGTCTGTGAATGACCACAAGCTCACCCCCTCTGCCATGGAGCTGAGGGGAGGGGGTCCCTGCTCTATGGGGGGCCTAGACTGCAACCAGAGTCTGACCACACCTTGGCAGTCTCCCTATACTCCCTTACATTCAGTGGGCTGAGCTTCTGTCTCTTGAATCTGGGCTGCCCTAGTGGCAACCACACTGAGGGCTTGAGCTTCATGCTCACTTTGACAGAGGTCTCCCTGTTGATCTTCCAGTTATACTTGGTGCTCCCTGGGGTGAAAGTCAGGAAACTGCTTCTGCTGCCAGGAGCCAGGTTTCCCAGGCGCCCTGGGGCTGCTCCTGGAAGGCTGAAGTTCCTTTGCTCTGGCACAGCTGCCCCTCCAATCCCATGGAACAGAGTTTTCCCTCTATTTTCCAGGTCACCTTGGACTGGAGAATTGTCTCACTAGATCTTTCTATGTGTTCTGTCTCTCGAAAATTTAGAGTCATAATCTTAAGGGTTTTTGAAATATTTTGGAGAGAGCACCTAAGAGACTCTTCTCCTGCTGCCAAATTGGCTCCACCCCCTGGAGTATGACTTCTAAGATTTCTTCCAATCTCTGAGATTTTGTGTTTCTATAAATATATTATTTTACTTATTTACTAGGGCATACACTTTATATAACTCAAAATTTCTCCATTTCTGGCATTTTTCAGACCTAAATGAAAATAAACACAAAGGAGGAAAGTCTAAAAAGAAAATCTTCTTTTAGATGAAGGATTAACTAAAGGTTTGTACAGCAAATCTTAAAATATATTAGGGTTAGGAAACAAATTAGTACTAACAAATGTTAGATAAATGAATGAATATACATTTGGATTCCACAGATTTTTTTCAGTGAAATATTCCACAGGAAATGTTCCTGAGCTCTAAAATAATAGATTAAGGCACGGAAATCAAAGGCTAAATAAATATTCAATTATTTTTATAATAGATTCTAACTCACCTCATTTGCTAAAGCAAAGGTTCCCCAGTGAATAGCTAAAGACTTCTTGGCTTGAACATCAATATGAATCCTTACAGCTTCTTCAGGGTCTACATGTTGGTGTTTCATAAACCATCTAATAAAATAGAACAAAATTATTAATATTAGGTCTAGCCTCTTCTATATAAATTGCATCCTAACATTTTTTAAAATAATTCTTTTGAGGTTTGCACAAAAAAATAAGTAAATATTATTCCTTTAATCTTCTGCAAAATAAAATCTTCCTTTTCTTTAACTAGGTCATATATCCCTTTGCAATACCAAAAAGACTGTTTTTTAGAACTGAATTACCTCTGATAGAATCATACAAGAGTTCAAAACTAGATATGTTGCATCCTATTATCTTTAACATGATTCAGTGAAGCGTAATAACAGACTCAGAATGAAAAGTCAAAAGTCAATTCTGTATCCATTGTTAAGCTTCTGAAAAAAAAGTGGATAAGAATGTACAGCATTTTGAAAGATATGGTTGCTAAGAGTCAGGAATTCTATTTTCTCTTCAGAGAAGGTTTAAATAAACATAGCATGCATGGTGCTTTTTCAAATGGTAAACCGGCTAATACAAACTATGCTTTAGGGGGAAAATACTTTTAATGGTACAAAGGGAGGGAATAACAAATTATTAAGTAACTACAATATTCCAGGGACTATGCTAGGTGCTTTTTACAAATATCATCACAAGGACTATGAAAGGCAAGTAATATTTACTCAAAGACCTTTTGTTCCTTTTGAATTATCCTCTTTCTGTTCTGCCATCCAACTACCACAAATTCTGAGTTTGAAATACAATTTTGGTTTTTCTTTTTCCTAGATTATCAGTCCTGTGAGATGCCATTATGAATAGCAAGAATCTTGAACTATGTGGAAGACAAAATAAGGCTAGTCTGCATGTAGGGACTCAATACTTCACACCACAAATTCTTATCAGTGATTACCTATTTGTATAATCTGGGTATTATTTGATTTTCTATTAGAGGAATCTTAGACTCAAGAGGCTCTTTAACAACAATAACCACTATTTCCCCAACAATAAATAGAGAAGGGCAGTTTCTGTTTTTTCAGATTTTATGGCAATTTTTGAAGTAAAAAATGTGCTTGAAATTGCTTTTTTCTTTTTTTAAAAAAACTTAGCAACTTAGCAACAATTTGCCAAGCATTTATTAAGCACCTAAAATATGCAAAGTATTTTTCTGAGTCCAGAGAGACAAAGTTTGGTTAAGACCTAATTCTTGCATTCATGATCTTAAAATCTAGTGGTGAAAAATGGCACAAACATAAATACTAAAAATAATATATACTGGCACACAGAGAATCAAGTAGTTTTATACTTAAGTATTCACATTTTAAAAGCATTTAAAGCTTTATATAAATAGTAAAAAAAAAAACCTTTATAGAATGCAAACTAGAAGAATTTTTCATATTGGTTCCATAAGTTAAAGTTTCCATAGTTCAAGTTTCCAGCTCTCCATCACACTACTGCATTTACTAGAGGGAAACAACTGACATATAGCTCCTTTACAGCTAATTGTGAGCAATCAATAATCATTTATTATATTTTTTAAGCAGTGAGGAAACAGACAAAACAGAGATGGCAACTGCCCCAAAGTAGCTTACACTGTAATGAAAGAAATTTTAAGAGGAAACTTAACAGCATGAAGGGGAATCAGAAAAAGTTTCATGTAGAAGGTTACACTTGATGTGAAGATGAAGCCTGTGATTCTTGATAGTGAAGGCAAGGAGGGAGGCATAGGAGCTAGCCTGTACAGATATCCAGAGATAAGAAAACAGAAGATGTGTGTGGATCAACAAGTAAGACATATGTCTACACTGAAGACTGCAAGGAGGGGAATAATGTATAAGAATATTAGTAAGGTAGGATGAGGGGACAGCTAGGAGGCACAGTAGATACAGTACTGACCCTGAAGTCAGGAAGACCATGATTCAAATCCAGCCTCAAATACTTACAAACTGTGAGACTCTGGGAAAGTCACTTAACCCTGTTTGCCTCATCTGTTAAATGAGCTGGAGAAGGAAATGGGAAACTGCTCCAGTATCTTTACAAGAAAACACCCAAAGGATCACAAAGAGTCAGATGTGATTGAACAATAAGGTAGAATGAGGTTAAGTTGTGAAGAGTTTTAAAAGCAGGTCAAAAATTTATATTTGATTCTAAAGTTAACAGGAAGCCACTGGAATTTACTAAATAAAGAGGCAAAATGATCTGACCTTCATTTTAGGAAAACCATTCTGGCAGCTTGAATTGAGAAGAGGCTTGATGTAGGAAGACCAAATGAAAGACTATTAAAGTAAAATTTCAGGGATAATTAAGGAGTTCCTGAAATAGACTGATGGTTATATGAATGGCAACAGCTTTACTATATGAGAGATTGAGATGAAAGCAAAGAGAAAATCTGACAACTTACTGTATGTGTAGGGAGCAAATGTAAGAAATCAGAAATGACACCAAGATTGCAAACCTGAGTAACTGAAATAACAAGGACCTTTATATGAGAGACCAGTTTTGGGGTAGAAATAACATAATATGTTTTAAACATTTTAGGCTTGAGTTATCTATAGAAATTCAGTTCAAAATGTCCAATAAGCGGTTTGGGATACCAGTTCAGAAGAGAAATTAGGATTGGATATATAGGTCTAGGAGTCATATGAATAAAGGCGGTAATAGAAATCACAGAAATTGCATGAAAAGGTATAACTGCCTGTCATAAAATAAGGAAACTGTAAAAAAAAGCTATAATAGGAGAAAGTGGTCATTAGTGAATCAGGAAAAGAAACAGATCAAATGAATCAGAGGCTTAATTAGCATCCTACTAAAATTGACACAGTGGCACAATGGATAAAGTGCCAGACCTGGAGTCAGGAAAACTCATATTCCTCAGACATTTACTACTATGCAACCACCAGGCAAGTCACTTAACCTTCTTTATCTCAGTTTCCTCATCTGTAAAATGAGCTAGAGGAAATGGCAAACCACTCTAGTCTAGTATCTTTGCAAAAAAAATCCTAAATGAAGTCATGAAGGGTCAGACTCAACTGAACAATAATTGAACAATAAGAGAAGAAAGAGATTAGGGGTCAGTTTATACCAAATCAGGAAGAAGTGAAAGATTACCCTGTTCTAGTTCTTTGGCTTTTTTATGTAAAATGGGACTTTCTGTTTATAGGACCTTAATAGAGTGAATGGGGTATGTTTCAAAGTGACTCTTCCTGCAATCTAAGCAGGAAGTAGTAATCAAATAATGTTCTTAAAATCAGTTCACATAAAATATGCCTTTTTTTCTAATGAACTCTGAGAAGTCTGCATACCTTGGTTCATAAGCTCCAATGGGAAGAGTCGCAAGATCAAAAGGTCCAAATCGTTTTCCTATCTCTTCAAAAGCAGTACAATAACCAGTGTCTCCTGCAAAGAAAAATCTATTCCAGGGCCCCAAGACAGACCAGCTGCCCCACAAAACTTTATTGTCATCTACTAGAGTTCTTTTACACCAATGTTGGGAAGGTGTAAAGACAAAGGTGATGTCATCATGTCCAGGAATACAGTTCTCTTCCCACCAGTCCAGTTCAATCACATTCTCACATCCACAATTCTGCATCCACTCTAAGAGACCCATAGGCACAAACCATCTCAGTTCACAACCAAAGCGCTCATTTAAACTAATTACAGTATTATAGTCCAAGTGGTCATAGTGGTTATGACTGATCATAACTGCATCTATTTTGGGAAGTTGCTCTACTGTGCATGGTGCTTCTCGAAAACGTTTTGGACCAACTAACTGTGATACTGAAGCCCGCATACTGAAAATAGGGTCAGTAAGAATTATCACTTCATCCATTTCCACCAAAACTGTTGCATGTCCAAGCCAGGTTACTCGTAAGCCACCTTTCTTCATTCCAGCTTTTTCAGGTTTACCAACAAAATATGGGCTAACCACTGGAAGTTCTTTGTCCAGTTCCTAAAAGATTAAAAAGAAAAAAAATAGTAGTTATTTAGTCAAGAGTTTAAATTCTAATTCATATCGAAGACAAGATCTGCTTTTGTTTAGTATTTAAATAATCTAAAGAACATGTCTTACAAAGGAGCAGCTATTTATCCACTACAACATGCTGACTCTATAACGTATTTTATGGTGGAATTTAATTATACTTTATTACAAGATTATTACAAAATTTATCAGGGCAATATTTTGTAGGATATTCCTATATAAAGAACATTTCTAACATGACAAAAAGTAGTCCTCCTCTAATATTTGATTTAGACACTCACTCAACAGAAAGTAATAATGAATACTATTTAAGCATGTAAGCTATATTGTCTTGTTCTGCTAAAGTATAAAGACTTTAATTACTGTTATTTTGGGAATGGCAGAAAGGGTCTGACTTCATCACTATAAGTAATTCCTAGTATTGAAACCCCATTCATATATATTCAGAAAAGCAGTATGTCTTTAACTCAGTCTTCTGGTTCACTGCCTTGTTGGGGGAATGGGACTTGCATAGCTCAATGAAACTATAAGCTATGCCAAGCAGAGTTACCCAAGATGGGCAGGACATAGTGGAGAGTTCTGACAAAAGGTGCTACACTGGAGAAGGAAATGGCAAATCAGGCCAGTATCTTTTCCAAGAAAACTTCATGGGCAGTATTAAAAGAATAAAAGCTATGACACTGCAAGAGGAGCCCCTCAGGTTGGAAGGTGTCCAACATGTTACAGGGAAATAAAAAAGAACAATTACATGTAGCCTCAGAAAGAACGAAGGAACTAAAGTCAAAAGAAAGCTCAGCTGCAGATATGTCTACAGATGATGAAAAGAAAGTCCGATACTCTAAAGATCAATATGACATAGAAGCCTGGAATGTAAGATCTCTGGACCAATGTGGAAGATGGAAGATTAAATATCAAAATTTTGGTATCGATAAACTGAAATGAACAGAAATGAATGAATTTAATTCAAGTGATTATTACATATACTGTTATCCTTAAAAAGAAATGGCAAAGATTTCATAGTCAATAAAAAGGTGAGTAGAACACTGCTAGGATTACCTCAAAAAAATAGAATAATACTTGTCTGAATTTAAGGCAAACCATTTCACATCACAGAAATTCAAGTCTATGCTCCAACCACAGATGACCAAGAGGTCAAAATTACTCTGTTCTATGAAGACTTATAACATTTTCATAACAGCAACAATAGATGTTACATTCATCTTAGGGAATTATAATGCAAAAGCAGAAAATCCAAAGATAACCAAAATAAGGCCAAGTTTAACCTTGGAATGTAAAATGAAACAGGGCAGAGATTTATGGAGTTTGGTTAAATAATTCACTGGCTAAAGCAAACAGTCTTTCCCAACAATTACTTAAAGATGACTCTACTCAAGGACATGACCAGATGATCAGTGTTAAAAATCAGACTGATTTTAACTTCGAAGACAAAGGTGAAAAAACTTTATATAGTTAAAATAAGACCACAGCTAAATATAGTTCAGATCATCAGCTTCTTATTGCAAAATACAAATTGAATTGAAGATAATAGGGAACCATCAGATAATATAGGTATGATTTAAATAACATCCCTTATGAATATGAAGAGGAAGTGATGACTACATATAAGGGGTTATATCTGGTAGTTAGAATGTCTGAAGAACAACTATGGACAGAGATTTGCAATACTGTATAGAGCAAGAAAGCAAAATAGTTATCCGATGAGGCTTTACAAATAACTGAGAAAAGAAGGAAAGCAAAAGGTGAAGGAGAAAGGGAAAAGATATACCTAACTGAATGCAAAGTTCCAGAGCATATCAAAGGGGAATAAGGTGTTTTTTTTAAGTGAGCCAAGAACTATACATACTAGAGAATGAAGTCAAGTGGTCCTTAGGAAGCATTGTTAACAATAAGTACAAGTGGCAGAATTCAAGCCGAGTTATTTTAAATCCTTTAAAAAGTAATGCAGATCTCTGCTCCGCCGGGGCGCTCGGAGGCGGCTGGACCCCCCGTGCCCCGGGGTCACCCCCCCCATCCCCCGCCTGGCGCGGGAGCGCGGGAGCGCGGGAGCGCGGGAGCGCGGGAGCGCGGGAGCGCGGGAGCGCGGGAGCGCGGGAGCGCGGGAGCGCGGGAGCGCGGGAGCGCGGGAGCGCGGGAGCGCGGGAGCGCGGGAGCGCGGGAGCGCGGGAGCGCGGGAGCGCGGGAGCGCGGCCTCGGGCATGGCCGCCGCGGGGGCCGCCTCGCTGCGCCTGGCCGCGGCCGCCGCCCGGTGGGTGCTGCGCAGGCGCCTGTGGGCGCACTACCCCAGGGTGCTGGAGCTCCTGGGAGCCCTGAAGGCCGCCGCGCCCGAGCTGGTGCACTCCCGGCACCACGCGCGGCTCTGCTTGGGGCTGCGGGCCAAGGTGGTGGTGGAGATGATCCTGGCGGGCCGGCCCTGGGCCCTGGTGCTGGATGCCCTGAGCCACCACTTCCCGGAGCCCGGGCCGCCCGAGTGCGGCTCCACGGCCGGGCGGGATGGGAAGATGGAGGCGGCGCGGGAGGCCTTCTGCCAACGAGTGAGACAGCTGGCGGAGGATCCCGAAGGCTTGGCCGATCAGCTGCAGGAACTGGGACAAGAATATGGGGAACCCTTCCTCCTTGCCTTGGAGAAGTTATTATTCGAATACCTGTGTCAGTTGGAGAAGATACTCCCTGTGCTACAGTTGCAAGAGCTGAAGGAAGTTTTAAGAGGAGGAATGCAACCTGAAACCTTGGTCCCTCTTCCCCTTGGCCTGACTCAGTATTGCATGGACTTAGGGTGGCTACTTCAAGAGTCCCCAGCTTTTGCTTCATCGAGGGGGGCGGAGCCCCATGAGCCGCGTCCTCCATCTTCTCCCCAGCGGGAACAAGCATGCCAGGATCCTATTCCCACAACTAAACCCAGCACTCCCTTTCCCCAGGGGCAGGATTCGAGGCAATGCCCAGAAGCCCGTGCCACTGGTCGGGACTTCAACCTGGCGCCTCTGGGTCACCGGCAAATCCAGACAAATGATACATCTGCCAGGGGGTGGTCATAAGGACCGGCCCACTGCCATGTTCTTCCCATTCCGGAGTATGTGCCTCCCGGCTCAGGAGGAAATTATGCACGGAAACAATAAAGAACGTGGGAAGTCCATGGCAGAACCAGCAGGTAACGTGGGCACAAGGTCCATCCCTCATGGAAAACACAGAAATTCAGCTCACTCCCTCCAAAGGAGGGCTCAGGAACAGGGAAATTGGACTTATGATGAGCCCCCCTCAGAACAAAAGGAGTGAGTTAGGAAACACTGTTTCCTCCCACACTAGATTTTTCCATCTCACCCTCTGTTTTTTTTTTCCTTTATACCCCAGGAACTGCCTGGATTACTCCCTGGAGCCCTCGAGGCTGCCATTACGTGCTGCTGGGGCCAGGGAGCCAGGTCGGTATTCCCTACTTTGTGTTGGGGGTTGGGAAAGGGAATGCTCATTCCTGAGAGCAATCTAGAATCTCAAGGAAGGCCAAAGAACTGTTTACCTCAGGAACAGGTTTGATTTTGGTCTCCCTCCTACAGTGTATTCCCCACCTCTGTGCAGCTCGTGGTTACCCTTAGGGGACTTGGTTCTGGACTCTGACGAGGAAGGGAATGGCCAGAGGGGAGGGAAGGTGAGTGGGATGGGGCAGGGAGCTTGGGAGGGAGGGGTCAGGTCCCTCAAAAGGGAGAGAGATAGCATGCTGATGGTATCTGTGTGATGCGGTAACCACTGAGGATGACCACACCTCCATAAACCCCTCTCTGCAGAAGTTTCTTGAAAGTTATCAGAAGACGAAGTTTGGCACCCTGATCCCCACCTTCTGCGAATACCTCTCCCCTCTTCAACAAAGTTCTGTACTTTCCCAGGCCCCTTCCTGTGGCCAGACTGATCCCAATAAGACCCAGTGGCTTAGCTCTCTTTGATGTGACTATGGTGGAATCTCACCAACCTGTAGTAAGAGAATTGGAAAATGGACTAAGCAGATTTGGCTTATGCTGGGGGCCAGGTCCCTTTATTTTGGAACACAGGATTGGGCTTACTTTATCGCATTATCACGCCTTCCTTGTTTTGTTTTTTTAACAGACAGTGATTAAATTTTGAATCTTCTATAATGTTGTCTTGGCTATGAGGTAAGGCAGGCTAAAGGTGCCAGATGGTCTCTATACAGTGTCCCAAATTCAAGTTCCTTTCAACTGATCCAGGAATAGGATCCCTTGATTCCTTTCCTTAGGCTCTGGGCCCAAAGTAGCTGAGAAGCCTAGAAGAGGCAATCCCAGAGAGGGTGACTTTGAATCTTGGATCCCACTATACAAATGACTCTCATTTGCAGGTCAAAGTACTAGATGTATACTTTTGTAAATTCTCATGCCATCCTAAATAATCTAATGTAATACTAATGTTAATGTCACTCTCATCACAAGAATGAAATGGAGCCAGGACTATGGAATGTGTAAGACAATAAGAGCCAAAATATAGACACCACCTAAAAGATAATGTTGGTTTAACTCCCTTGGTTTTACAGATGAGAAAACAACTGAAGCCCAGGAAGGTTAAATAATTTGCTCAAAGACATCAGGAAAGACCAGAGTTAGCCTTGAATTTCTGGTCCCACTTAAAACTCCAAGTGCACTCATTCACTCTACCAGGTTCCTGTCCACGCTGAAAATGTGTAGCCCAATTAATTGAGCAAATGTTCCAATGTCCTCTGGAATAATCTAACTTTCCCTGTCTTAAGCAATAATACCTTTCCATATCTCTTTGACTCTGAGGGAGTCTGCCTTTCAAAAGGGGCCCAGAGTTCCAAAATTCTTGTAGAGATATGTGATCCCTAAAGGTAGTTTTGGTTTGTACATAGTGCTTCTCAGTTCTTTTTGCCAAGCGCCAGACTTTAATGAAATATGATAACTAAACAATGAGAATCAAATAATAAGCAAAGTGCTACTATGTGAAAAAAAAAAGTAATGCATTCAATTTGCCAGTAAGTTTGGAAAATTCAACAATGGCTACTGGATTGGAAAGGAACATTTTATGTCCCAATCCTACAGAAGGGCAATGCCCCATAATATTCAAATTACTGAACTCCTTTCACACTCCAGGAAGGAAGTCCTTCTAGTCAAAGTTACAGTTTTTCCATTAGCAATGTAAAGCTGTGAGAGTTGGACTAAGGAAAACTGAGTGCTTCAGAATCAATGCTTTCTAATTGTGGTGCTGAAGAAGACTTTTGAGAGTCCCTTGAATGTCAAGATCATCAAATTATTCAATATTTAAAGAAATTAATTCAAGCTATTCACAATGAGAAGATGGAGCTCATGGGAAAAGACTCTGGTGTTGAAAAAGATTGAAGTCAAAAGAAGGGGCAACAGAGGATGATATAGCTTGATAGTGTCCTAGAAGCAATGAACATGACATTAGACAGACTTCAAGAGACAGAGAATAGAATAGAGGAGCCTGGAGAACAGAAGGGCCTGGCATGCTTTGTTCCATGAAGTCATGAAGAATAGAACACTTAAGAAGTTAAAAGATTTGCCCATGTTTACTTATCCAGTGTGTGTGTGAGAGATGAGACATGAACCTGGGTTTTCCTGGTTCTAAGGGCAATCCTCTAGCCTGTGTGTGTGTGTTTTGTTTCTATCTCTTTATATGTTTATTTTTTTCTACCTTCTGATTCTGTTTCTGTTTCTTTCAAGTCTCAACTAAAGGCTCACCTTCTACTGGAAGCCTTTTTTTTTTTAAGTTTTTGCAAGGCAAATGGGGCTAAGTGGCCTGCCCAAGGCCACACAGCTAGGTAATTATGAAGTGTCTGAGACCAGATTTGAACCCAGGTACTCCTGACTCCAGGGCCAGTGCTTTATCCACTGCGCCACCTAGCCGCCCCAGAAGCCTTTCTTATACTGTATATATCTTGTTTATGTATAGTTGTTTGCTCTATTAGACTAGGAGTTTGCCCATTAGACTTTTCTTTATACCCCAGGACTTAGCCTAGTGTCTGGCTTGTAGAATCACTTAATATACATAATAAAAGCTTGTTGACTTGACTTTTAGTTCAGATTGTGACTTGGGAACTCATTGTGAGGAATTCCCACCAGCAATGCAGAACAAATTGTGTCCCACAACCTATAGATTTAGATAACTGCCAAGGGAGTCAGAGATCAAGTGACTTGATTGATCACACAACCAGATGTGTTAAAGGAGGAGTCTTGAACCCCAATGTACTGACCCCTTAGGTCAGTTCTCTTATCTGTGTACTCTGATACCTCTCTATGGGGATATGTGTGTGTTTGTGTGTGTGTGTGTCTGTCTGTGTATGGGTATGGGTGTGGGTGTTATACATCTTCCATTCATTTCTCAATAGATTTTTAAAATTTGTTATTTTTAAAATTTATTACTGATAAAAGACAAGCAGCATAGGCCACAGTCAACAGAAATTTAAAAAACTAAAGCAATATGTATAATTGAACAGTACACTAAAACTTACTTAGAAAGCAAAACTCAGAGGACTTTAAAATTACTGATTTTCATAGCTGTTGAATACAAGCAAAAAAAATTGATATTTTAACTTAGCGATTCCAGGAGCCCAGCTTGCTTTCCTAAAAAGATGTGGATCACATTTATATACTAGTAATAAATTTTCTGACAATGGTTTTCTAACTTCCTTTTTTCCAATGCTAAAATACTCACATACCTCCACAACTTATGTTAAATATGCAATTTCTTTTTTTTTAGGGGTTTTTTTTTTTGCAAGGCAAATGGGGTTAAGTGGCTTGCCCAAGGCCACACAGCTAGGTAATTATTAAGTGTCTGAGCCCAGATTTGAACCCAGGAACTCCTGACTCCAAGGCCAGTGCTTTATCCACTATGCCACCTAGCCACCCCAATATGCAATTTCTAATACAAATGACCCTTAAAATTAAGTGAAATACATGATGTGAGATCCAAAAAGGAATAATTTTGTGAATGACTAATCATTCAAGTTTGAAAAATCTTCAGTTTACTGAAAGCAATGAACATTTTTAATAAAAAATTTGACCTATAAGATCCAAGAGAAATGTAAGGTAAACTTCAAAAACTAATTACAAGAGACTCAAAGAAAAAATTATTTATAATTTGGGCATGGAAATATAATCCATATGTCTAAAAATATCATTAGTAATTGGGTAGTTCAAAAGTAAGATCAGTGTAGAGCTGAGTAGGATGAGATTCTAAAAAGGAAATGATATCGGAAAAAGGTAAAAAGAGAAATTATCTCATACAAATGAGGTGGGAGAAAAAGAACTGATACATAGGGATTAGATGGGGAATGGGGGTTGGTAGTTCTGCATGTCTTTCATTGGGAATGAATTAAAGAAGGAACATTACATATTTATCTAGAAAGGTATAAAAGCCTTCTAAATTCAGAAATAAAAGGCTATTGATATAGAGTGAAGTGAGCAGAACCAGGAGAACACCAAGAGCCACATTGTGTGATGATCAATTATGATGGACTTAGCTCCTCTCTCAGCAATACAGTGATCAAAGACAATTCTAAAAGACTTGTGATAGAAAATGCCATCCACATCTAGAGAAAAAACTATGGAGTCTGAATGGAGACAAAAGCATACTATTTTCACTTTTTAAAACTTGTTTTATATTATATAAAGGAGGGATCCTTGGAGGGGGGAGATTAGGAAAAGGTGAGTAGGATAGTAGGTAGAAGTAATGAGAAATGAGGGTTTGTTTTCTTCAGGAAATGTTAAAAAAAATGATAGATACCCTCTAGATTTGGGAGAAGAGAGAAAACTGAGGCATGGATATAGAACAATAGGGATCATTTAACATTTTAAACTTTTTTTTACAATGGTGTGTTTTTGAATTAAGGTAGTTTGGGGTTAAAAATGTATTCAGGGGGCAGCTAGGTGGTGCAGTGGATAGAGCACCAGCCCTGGTCAGGAGGACCTGAGTTAAAATCCAGCCTCAGATGCTTAATAATTACCTAGCTACATGACCTTCGGCAAGTCACTTTACCCCATGCCTTAAATAAATAAAGTTTTTAAACGGTATTCAGAATTTATAAAGTAGTTTTTGCTATCAGCTAATACAGTTCAGATGTATTTCATTTAGTACCTTCTAACTATGAACTGCAATATGAACCCACCCATTGCATTAAATAACTTGAAAATAACTAAATCTTTTATTCTAAGATTAAAAGAAAAATCTAAATGGTTTAAAAGGCTAATTCAAACAGAGAACCATCTCTTTAACAAAGAATTTAAAAGGAAGGAAAAATTAGCTCAGCAAAATTAATATACTTATCTGCCAAATAAAAATAATAATAATCATGATGATGATGTGATGTTGTTGTTGCTGTTGTTGTTGTTGTTATATAGTGCTTATTATCACCAGGCACTATGAGCAGAAGTAAGGAATAAAGAGGACTTGTTGACTTCAGGAACTCAGACCTCAAATTATTCAGTTTGATCCTCACAGTACCCTGGGAAATCATCCCAATTTTACAGATGAGGAAACTGAGACAAACAGGCATTAAGTTTCACCCAGTTTCACACCGCTGGTGAGGTTGGATTTGAATGCCATTCTTTCTGACTCCATTTCCATTTACCACCTACCTGCTCCTATATAGTGTTTCAAACCCAGATTTCCCTACCTCTGCAAGGAAGTACACACATTCTCATATTTATTCTTTGGAGGCAGGTTTGATCTTTTTAATTTGACAGAATCACATAATTCTAGAGTTTGAAAAGACCTTAGTAGCTATCTGGTAGAGCCTAACTGTTGTCGTCCAGGAATGAAGATGATGGGGATATGAAATAAATGATGACATGACTTGCTAGTAATCTTGATCAAAGTGAAGGGATATTATGCAAAGACACCATTCTCACCATCTCTTCCAGAACCTTCAGAACCCAATGGCCTGATTGGACAGGACAACTGGTATTGATCTGGATAAATAGGAGACCTTAATCATTTAGATGTGAGTCACTCCCAGGTCACCAGGATACCTTGGCACTGTGGAATCATTATGTTTAGGGGAGAGTTGGACTTAGTAACATTGTCAAATTCCACAACTGGTTATGCTCCCTTATGGTTCCTCACCCAAGTAGATATATCCAAAGCCTGGAACCACGTTACACCTCACTGCTACTAGGCAACAAAGTAAAACTATCCTGATTATTCAGCTCTCTCCCCCAACCCAAAGATAGAATCTGATGGTCTTTAAATCTCCAACTTTAATTCTCTGTAAATGCTTTAGCTCTGGTCCTTCTTACACTGTCCAAGAATTTCACCTCTAGCAGCAGAGTAAACAATGCTACTGGCCATCCCTCTTAATCACAGTCCAGTTCCAAAAACCAACAAACTAGAACTGGTATCCTATTCCATTAGCTGAAGCTGGGGTATTCAGGCAACTCAAAGCTTGCTTTGAACACTAATTTTTTTCTAGTCCAGCCTTAAAGTGCCACTTGGTGGGGCGGCTAGGTGGCGTAGTGGATAAAGCACCGGCCCTGGAGTCAGGAGTACCTGGGTTCAAATCCAGTCTCAAACAATAAAATTACCTAGCTGTGTGGCCTTGGGCAAGCCACTTAACTCCATTTGCCTTGCAAAAACCTAAAACAAAACAAAACAAAAAGGAACCTCTTCTAAAACCTTGATAACTGGTTGTTCAAGTATTGATTTGAAGACTGCCAAGGAAAAGTAAGTCATTAGTTCTTGAGGGTAGCCCATTCCATTTGTGGTCAACTCTAATTGACAGGAATATTGTTCTAACATTAATCCCAAAGTGGCTTCTTTGCAAATCCCACTCATTTCTCCTGGTTCTGTTCTGTGAATCCAATAATAATCCAATTCCCGCCTTCATTGACAACTTAAAAGTCCTCCCTCCTCCAATCTTCTTCTATCCAGGCTAAACACACCAGTCCTTCAACCAATCTACATGTCACAGATTCAAGGTCCTTCACCATTCTAGAAGAGTTTTTCTGAATGCTCCCCAATTTATTAAGGTCCTTAAACCAGAACTAGACACAAAATAAGATTTGATGAATGCAAAGTTCAGAGGAAGCATTTAGATTGATGTCTTTTTATTTTCATTTACATGTTTGCAACTATGTATACTGTTTTTCTAGTTCTGTTTACACTCCTTTGCTTCAACTCATCCATGTCTTGCCATGCTTCTCTAATATTCATTAAATTCATCATTTCTTATAATGAATTCTATTATATTCCTATACTACAATTTGTTTAGCCTTTCCCCAATTGATGAGCATCAAATTTGTTTCCAGTTCTTCATTACTACAAAAAGTGCTGCTATAAACATTTTGGTATATATATAGAACATTTCTTTCTGATCTTAAACTCCTTGAGGCTTAGGTATAGTTTTGTGATCTCTAAGTAAGTAAGTATAGACATTTTAATCACTTTCTTCATATAATTCCAAACTGTATTCCAAAATGGTTTGACCAATTCACAATTCCATCAACAATACAATTTTGCTTTATTATTCTCATCTTTTGTCATTTTTGTCAATTTGCTGGGGGCAAGGTGAAATCTCAATGTTGTTTTTATTTGCATTTCTCTTATTGATGATTTGGAGTATTCTTAATGCTGCTAAGAGTTTGCAATTCTTTTTCTAAGATCTGTTTGTTCATGTTCTTTAATCATTTATCTCTTTTAAAAAATGCCTTTTTGGGGCAGCTAGGTGGCGCAGTGGATAAAGCACCAGCCCTGGAGTCAGGAGTACCTGGGTTCAAATCCAGTCTCAGACACTTAATAATGACCTAGCTGTGTGGCCTTGGGCAAGCCACTTAACCCCATATGCCTTGCAAAAAAACCTAATATATATATAAAAATGCCTTTTTGATTCCACCTAGATGTCCACCACTACCTCAAACTCAACATGTCTAAGATGCAACTGGCTGTATTTCCCCCTTTAATTTGCTTTCCATGTGACTTCATAATTACTATCATTGACAATACCATTCATCCTTTCTCCCATGCTTGAAACCTTGACATTCTACTCTTTTTTCTTCCTCAACTCTCATCCAATCATCTACCAAATCCTTTCAATTCCACCTCCAAAACATCCCTTGCATCAGTCTTCTCTATTCTTACTGCAATCACCCTAAGATAGGTATTTTATTACTATACAACTGTATTGAAACGATTTTAAAAATTTCCTATCTTCACTCTTTTCCCCTTTCCCATCTATCTATCACATATATCACTGATAGAATATCCTTACCACACATGAATTAAGTACTTCTAGATCAAAAAATATTCAGTATCTATCAAGTAAAATTCAAATCCTCTGCCTGTTATTCAAGGTTCTACATAACCCACAACTACCCTGCTTTGTTTCATATTACTACGCCTCATAATTCTCCACTCTAACCAAAATGAATTTCTAAAATGTCCCATTCCTTCTTTTCACTTATAATCCTACTCATTTCCTAAAGTTCAACTCAATAGTCACCTCTAAAATCTTACCTGATAATTACTCATCTTTACCCAGTCCTTACATGACATTTTATTTTGCAACACTGTAACCCACTTATGTGATATTACATATATAACTTTACAATGACAGGTTTAACAAAATGTTTACTGAATTGGGACTGTCTTCTTCCCAGTGCACTTCATCTAAACTTGGTATTTCTTCCAACATATGCTGCCATGTATTTCACTCTAACAAAACTAACAGAAATCTATGGTTAGCTCAATAGATGCTGAAAAAGCCTTTGACAAAATATAGCATCCATTCCTATTAAAATACAGGAATAAAAGAAGTTTTCCTTAAAATAATAAGCAGTACCTATCTAAAACCATCAGCAAGAATTATGTAAAGTGTATAAACTAGGTGCATATCCATTAAGATCAGGGTGAAACAAGGATGCTCATTATCATCACTGCTATTCAATATTGAATAGCCTTAGCAATGAGAAAAAAAAAAGAAATTGAAGGAATTAGAAATGATGATGAGAAAGCAAAACTTTCATTCATTGCAGGCAATAGGTTGGAATGCTTAGAGAACTCTAGAAAAAATCAAATAAACTATCTGAAACAATTAACAACTTCAGCAAAGTGGCAGGATATAAAATAAAACCACATAAAATCATCAGCATTTATATATATATATAATATATATAATATATTACATATATTATATATAATACGTATATATATTCATATAATAAAGTCTAAGAGCAAGACTTAGAAAGAGAAATTTCATTTAAAGTACCTGTAGACAACATAAAACACCTGGGAATCTACTTCCCAAGACGAATGCAGAAACTATATGAACACAATAACAAAATGTTTTTCACACAAATAATTGTCCTAAATAATTGGAAAAATGTTAATTGCTTATGGTTATGCTGAGATGATATAATAAAAAAGATAATTCTAGGAAGCAATTAGGTGGAATGCCAGTCCTGGAGTCAGGAGGTCCTGAGTTCAAATCAGGTCTCAGATGTTTAACACTTGCCTAGCTATGTGAACTTGGGCAAGCCAGTAAACCCCATTGCCTTAAATAAAATTTTTTAAAAAAGACAATTCTACCCAAATTAAATTACATATTCACTGACATCAAAACTACCAAAAACTATTTGACAGAGCTAGAAAAAATAGTAACAAAATTCATCTGGAGCAACAAAAGGTCAAGAATATCAAGGGAATTTATGAAAAAAATATAAACGAAGATGGCCTAGCTATATCAGATCTAAAACTATATTATAAAGCAGCAATCATCAAAACTGTCTAATACTGGTTACACAATGAACAAGTAGATTAGAGTACTACTACTACAAAGAAAAGTAGTAAATGAATACAATAAATCTACTGTTGACAAACCCAAAGACATTAGCTTCTAGGATAAGAATTCGCTATTCAACAAAAACTACTGGAAAACCAAAAAATGGTGTAACGAAAACTAGGTATAGACCCACATCTCACACCCCATACCAAACTAAAGTTGAAATGGGTACAGGATTAGGCATAAAGGCTGATACCACAGGCCAATTAAGAGAACAAGAAATAGTCTTATTTCTCAGATCTATGGACAGGGGAGAAGTTATAATCCAACAAGGAAATAGAGAACATTATAAATTGCAAAATGGATGATTTTGATTATTAATATATTAAAAAAGGCTTTACATTAATTAAACTAATGCAACCCAGATTAGAAGGTGGCCGGCTAAGATGGTGGAGAGAAGACAGGCACAGTGCTAAAGTCTCCTGATCTCTTCCCCATCTATCACATAAAACAAACCTCTTAAAAGAAATCTGACCCACAAAACCCAGAAAGAAAAGCCAGGAGAAAGAACATCTACCTCAGGATTTGTCTCAGGCAGCAGCATCTTCCGAATTCGGGCAGGTGAGTCTGGGCTCAGAGGGAGGATCAGCCCTGGATCAACCAGATTAACAGATGAATTGGAGCTGAGAGTCTGAGGGCCGGAGAGCTGGACCTGCTGGATCAGCGGTGGGAGCTAGACTAAATGGCAGGGGCTTGAGTCAACTAGGGAGCAGAGGCGCTGGTGTTTGTGCTGTCCCCCTGGAGCTTGGGGATGGGGCTGGGGGCAGAGTTCCGGAGCAGGAGAGCTGGGGACACCATCCCTGGGCCCCTCTGACCTGAGGAACTCAGAGTCCCATTACAGCTCAGACTTTCCCAGAGTAAACAAATGCAAACTACTTCTGTCTCAGGCCCAGGTGTGTGAGCAGAATGACCAGCCCAGCTAAGGAATGACCTCAGGCCAGGGTAAAGCCCACCACTGATTGAAGGCAAAAGAATTCAATAGCTCCAACTCCTCCCTTCATGGAAAGGCAGAAGGCCTCAATCAAGGTCACAGACACTCCAGAGAAAGCAACCAACACCTCCTACTGGCCAGCCAGAGAAACTGCACTCAGTGAGTAAAGCCTTAGCGATCCCAAGCCCCGAGAACCAGCCCCTCCCCAACTCAGGGATTAGCAAAATGAAGGGTCAGCAGAAAGGTGAATCCATAGAAAAATTATTGGAAGGGAAAGACCCTAACTCAGAGAGACCTGGAACCTCTGAGGAAAATACAATCTGGTCTTCAGCACAGAAAGACTTCCTTGAAGAAATAAGGAAGAATTTAAAAATCAACTGGAAAATTTGGGGGAGACAATTAATACCTTGCAACAAGAAAAAAAAACCTTAGAAATTGCAATTGGACAAATACAAAAAGAGAATAAATCTCTCAGATCATCAATTGGACAAATACAAAATGAGAATAATTCTCTCAGATCCTCAATTGGGCAAATGCAAAAAAAAAATAATTCTCTCAAAACTTCAATTGGTCAAATGGAAAGCTCTTTCAAAAGTAGAACTGACCAATTGGAAAAGGAGTTGCAAAAGGTTAATGAAGAAAACTCCTCCCCAAAAAAAATAATGGAGTCTACAGAAACTAATGACTCCATGAGACAGCAAGAGTCATTTAAACAAAATCAAAAAATAGAAAAAAATAGAAGAAAATGTAAAATATCTCATCAACAAAACAACTGACCTTGAGAATAGATCAAGGAGGGGCAACCTGAAAATTATAGGACTTCCTGAAAACATTGAAGAGAAAAAAAGCCTGGACTTAATATTACAGGATCTAGTGATGGAAAACTGCCCTGACATCATGGAATCAGAGGGCAAAGTAGTTACTGAAAGAGTACATCAATCCCCACCAGAAAAAGATCCTAAAACGAAAACACCAAGGAATGTTGTGGCCAAATTCCAGAACTATCAAATAAAAGAGAAAATCCTGCAAGCAGCCAGAAAGAAACAATTTAAATATCAAGGAGCCACAGTAAGGATCATGCAGGACCTGGCTGCATAAACATTAAGGAATCGAAGGGCCTGGAACAAGATATTTCGAAGAGCAAGGCAGCTTGGAATACAGCCAAGAATTTACTTTCCCGCAAAGCTGAGCCTTCTCTTCCAGAGAAAAAGATGGACATTTAATGCAATGGAAGAATTCCAAAAATCTCTGATGAAAAGACCAGAGTTAAACAGAAAATTTGGACATCAAACAGGAGATTCAAGAGACACATGAAAAGGTAAAAAAAAAGGGGGGGGTAAAAGGAAAAAAATGCTATCCAGTAAGTTGAAACTGGCTACATCCCAGCATGGGGGAAAAGATTCTCATAAATCTTGAGAATTGTAACTCTAACAGAGAGACTACACCTTACCAGAAATGAAGGACATTCATGACCTATCCATGAGATTGCTATCTAAAGAGATGTAACTGGCTTTAACCCCACTTGGGAGAAAGACTCTAATAACTCAGGAATTTTAACTCTATTCAATAGAATATACTGAACTAGAAGGGACAGACACTCAGAATTTTCTATGACTTAGATAGAATAATCTAAAAAACACTACCTCCTTAAAAAGGGGGACAGGAAAGAGATGGGAGGAGGGAGGGGATTGAATGGGACAAATCTCATTACACTAAGAGGTACAAAAAAACCTATGGTAATAGAGGGGAAGAAGGGAGCAGAGGAGAAACACCTGAATCTTCTTCTCATCAGACTTGGCTTAAAGTCAACCTATACATACTCAGGTAACTTATAAAACATCTAACCTTTCAAGTATTAAAAGGGGAAAAGGGGAGGGGGGATGGGGAAAAGGAAGGGGAGTGGGGGAAATAAGGGGAAATAAGAAAAGGAAGGGAAGGGAAAAGGGAAAAAGGGAAAGGGGAAAGAAAGGAGAGGGTGTGATATAGGAGGGCAAACACACTGAAGGGGGTGGTATTCAGAAACAAAATACTTGGGAATATGGATAAAGGGGGGAAAGGGGGAAAAATATAAACAGAGGGAAGATAGCACAGAGGCCAATAAAGAATTAGTAATCATAACTTTGAATGTAAAATGTAAGCAAATAGCAGAGTGGATTAAAAACCAGAATCCTACAATATGCTGCTTACAAGAAACTCATTTGAAGCAGAGAGATACATATAGAGTAAAGGTAAAAAGTTGGAGCTAAATATATTTTGCTTCAGCTGAAGTAAAAAAAAGCAGGGGTAGCAATCCTTATCTCAGACAAAGCAGCAGCAAAAATAGGTATCATTAAAAGAGATAAGGAAACTGTATCCTCCTAAAAGGTACCATAGACAATAAAGTCATTTCAATATTGAATATATATATATATATATGTGTGTATATATATATATATGTATATGTGTATATATATATATATATATATATATATATATATATATGCATGCACCCAGTGGGACAGCACCCAAATACTTAGAGGAGAAGCTGAAAGAACTACAGAAGACATAGACAGCAAAACTCTACTAGTGGGAGGCCTCAATCTCCCAATCTCAGATCTAGATAAATCAAATCATAAAATAAACTAGAAAGAAGTTAAGGAGGCAAATAGATTGTTGGAAAATTAGATATGGTGGACTTATGGAGGAAACTGAACGGGGATAGAAAGGAATATACCTATTTCTCTGCAGTACATGGAACTTATACAAAAATTGACCATGTACAAGGACATAAAAACCTAATGATCAACTGCAGAAAGGCAGAAATAGTGAATACATCTTTCTCAGATCACAATGCAATAAAAGTCATATGCAATACTGGGCCAAGGAGATATAGACCCAGAACAAACTGGAAACTGAATAACCTCATGTTAAAAAATGAGTGGACCAAAAAACAAATTATAGAAAGAATTAACCATTTTATCCTAGATAATGATAATAATGAAACAACATACCAAAATTTATGGGATTCATTCAAAGCGACTCTCAGGGGATATATTATAGCTCTAAATGCTTACATGAATAAATTAGAGAGGAAATCAATGAACTAAATATGCAACTAAAAAAATTAGAGAAAGAACAAATCAAAAATCCCCAATTAAATAACAAATTAGAAATTCTAAAAATTAAAGTAGAAATCAATAAAATTGAAAGCAAAAACACTATTGAATTAATAAATAAAACCAAAAATTGGTATCATGAAAAAAACCAATAAAATTGATAAACCTCTGGTCAATTTGATTAAAAAAAGAAGAAAACCAAATTGCTAATATCATAAATTAAAAAAGGTGAACTCACCACCAATGAGGAGGAAATTAAAGTAATAATTCAAAATTATTTTGCCCAACTCTATTCCAATAAATTTGATAATCTAAGTGAAATGGATGAATATTTACAAAAATATAAGTTGACCAGGTTAAATGAAGAAGAGATTAAATACCTAAACAACCCTATCTCAGAAAAAGAAATTCTACAAGCAATCATCGAACTCCCTAAAAAAAAAAAAAAAACTCCAGGGCTTTATGGATTCACAAGTGAATTCTACCAAACATTTAAGGAACAATTGGTTCCAATTCTATATAAACTCTTTGGAAAAATAGGGAAAGATGGAACTCTGCATAACTCTTTCTATGGAAACCAATATGGTGCTCTTACCTAAACCAGGAAGAGTTAAAACAGAGAAAGAAAATTACAGACCTATTTCCCTGATGAATATAGATGCAAAAATCTTAAATAAAATCTTAGCAAAACAATTACAACAAGTTATCACTAGCATAATACATTATGATCAAGTAGGATTTATTCCAGGAATGCAGGGTTGGTTCAATATTAGGAAAACTGTTAGTATACTCAATTATATCAACAACAAACCAATCAGAAATCATAGGATCATATCAACAGCTGCTGAAAAAGCTTTTGAAAAAATACAGCATCCATTCCTATTAAAAAACACTAGAGGGTGTAGGAATAAATGTACTGTTTCTGAAAATAATTAACAGTATCTATTTGAAACCATCAACAAGCATTATATTCAATGGGGAGAGGCTAGAGGCATTCCCAATAAGATCAGGAATGAAACAAGGGTGCCCATTATCACCACTACTATTCAATATTGTATTAGAAATGTTAGCTTCAGCAATTAGAGAAGAAAAAAGAAATTGAAGGAATTAGAATTGGAAAGAAGAGACAAAACTCTCACTCTTTGCAGATGACAGGATGGTCTACCTAGAAAATCCCAAGAAATCATCCAAAAAACTACTGGAAACAATTAGCAATTTTAGCAAAGTTGCAGGTTATAAAATAAACCCTCATAAATCCTCAACTTTTCTATAATATGTCTAGCAAGATACAGCAGGAAGAGCTAGAAAGAGAAATCCTATTCAAAGTAATCTCAGACAATATAAAATACTTGGAAATCTATTTGCCAAGACAGATTCAGAATTTTTTTTGAAAAATAATTATAAAACACTTCTCTCACAAATTAAATGAGATTTAAATAACTGGGCAAATATCAACAGCTCATGGATAAGTAGAGCTAATAATAATAAAAATGACAATTCCACCAAAACTAAACTACCTGTTTAGTGCCCTCCCAATTAAAATTTCAAAAAATTACTTTAATGAATTAGAAAAAATTGTAAGTAAATTCATATGGAGAAATAGAAAGTCAAGAATTTCCAGGAGCTTAATGAAAAAAGTACAATAGAAGGTGGCTTAGCCCTTACCTGATCTAAAATTATATTACAAAGCATCAGTCATCAAAACTGTTTGGTATTGGCTAAGAAATAGAGTGATGGACCAGTGGAATAGACTAGGTGCAAAAGCAGGAGATGATTACAGTAATCTGCTGTTTGATAAACCCAAAGAATCCAGCCATTGGGATAAAAACTCCCCTCTTTGATAAAAACTGCTGGGATAACTGGAAGTTAGTATGGAAGAAACTTAGATTAGACCAACACCTTAACACCCTTTACCAAGAGAAGATCCAAACGGTTACAGAACTTAGACATAAAAAACAACACCATAAGCAAATTAGAAGATCAAGGACTAGTTTACCTGTCATAACTATGGAAAGGGGAGCAGTTTATGACTAAGAAAGAGTTGGAGAATATCACCAAAAACCAATTACATAATTTCAATTACATTAAATTAAAAAGCTTTTGCACAGATAAAACCACTGTAACCAAGATCAAAAGAAATGTAGTAAATTGGGAAACAATCTTTCCAACTAATGATTCTGACAAAGGACTCATTTCTAAAATAGGCAGAGAACTGAGTCATATTTTTAAAACAAAAAGCCATTCCCCAATTGACAAATGGTCAAACGATATGCAAAGGCAATTTACAGATGAGGAGATCAAAGTAATTCATAGCCATATGAAAAAATGCTCCAAATCATTATTAGAGAAATGCAAATTAAAGCTTCTCTGAGGTACCACCTCACACCTCTCAGATTGGCCAATATGACCAGGAAGGATAATGATCATTGTTGGAAGGGTTGTGGGAAATCTGGGACACTATTACACTGTTGGTGGAGCTGCGAACTCATCCAACCCTTCTGGAGAGCTCTTTGGAACTATGCCCAAGGGGCAACAAAAATGTGCATACCCTTTGACCCAGCAATACCACTACTTGGTCTATACCCTGAAGAGATGATGAAAAAGGGTAAAAACATTACTTGTACAAAAATATTTATAGCAGCCCTGTTTGTGGTGGCAAAGAATTGGAAATCAAGTAAATGTCCTTCAATTGGGGAATGGCTTAGCAAACTGTGGTATATGTATGTCATGGAATATTATTGTTCTATTAGAAACCAGGAAGGATGGGATTTCAGGGAAGCCTGGAGGGATTTGCATGAACTGATGCTGAGTGAGATGAGCAGAACCAGAAAAACACTGTATACCCTAACAGCAACATGGGAGTGATGTTCAACCTTGAAGGACTTGCTCATTCCATCAGTGCAACAATCGGGAGCAATTTTGGGCTGTCTGCAAAGGAGAGTGCCAGCTGTATCCAGATAAGTAGCTGTGGAGTTTGAACAAAGTTCAAGGACTATCCCATGCAATTTAGAAAAACACAGATATCTGATCTCACAGATATTGTCTTATCTCAAAGGATATGATTTCTCTCTCATCACACCCACAATTTGGATCAAGGCACAACATGGAAACAAAGTAAAGACTGACAGATGGCTTTCCATGGGGGAGTGGGGGGAGGGAAGTAAGATTGGGGGAAAAATTGTAAAACTCAAATAATATCTTTAATAAAAATTAATTTAAAAAAGATTAGAAGGTGTACAGAAAGCAGAAAAACAATTTTCACTAGTGTTTCTGATAAAAAGTACTCATTTCTAAAATATATAGAGAACTGAATAAAATTTATAAAATTAAGTCATTCCCCAATTAAAAAAACCAAAGGATATAAACAGACAGTTTTCAGATGAAGAAATTAAAGCTATATATAATCATATAAAAAACTGCTCCAAATCATTATTGATTAGAGAAATGCAGATTAAAACAACTATTAAAACAACTCACACCTATCAGATTAGCTAAAATGAGAAAAAAAAAGGAAAATGATAATTGTTGGGGAGAATATGGGAAAATTGGACAGCAACGCACTGTTGGTAGAGTTATGAACTGATGCTGCCATTCTGGAAAGCAATATTGAAATTATGTCCAAAGGACAATAAAACTGTTCACATCCTTAAATCCCAAAGCAATTATAAAAAAAATGGGAAAGTCACACTTGCACAAAAATATTTATAGCAGCTCTTTTTGTGGTGGTAAAGAATGGAAATTGAGGGAATGCCCATCAATTGGGAAATGGCTGAACAAGTTATGGTATATGAATGTTATGGAATACTATTGTTCAGTAAGCAATCAGGAGCAGTTAGGCTTTAGAGAAGGCATGGAAAGACTTATATGAAAACTGATGCTGAGTGAAGTGAGCAGAACCAAGAGAACATTGTACATATTAATAGCAACACTGTGAGATGACCAATTATGATGTATGTAGCTCCTCTCAGCAGTTTAAAAATCAAGAACAATCCTGAAAGACCTGCTATGGATAATGCCATTCACATTCCAGAGAAAAAACTATGCAGTTTGAATGCAGAACAAAGCATACTATATTTACTTTTTACAAACTTCTTTTATGTTTTTCCTTTCTTATTTTTTCTTAGTTCTAATTCCTCTTTCACAATATGACTAATATGGAAATATGTTCAACACAATGGTACATGTACAACTTTAATTATATGTTTCCATGGGGGAGGAGAAAGGGGGTAAAAAAGGGGGGGTAGAAAAGTGTGGAACTCAGATTTGTAAATGGATAAATGTTGATGGCATGTACTTAGAAAAACAAAATAAATTTTCAAATGGAGAAAAATAAAATAGTTAATTCTAAAGACTCATGATGGGAAAATATTATTTACATTCAGAAATATAACTGCAGATTGAATGCAGATTGGAGCATACTATTTTCACTTTGTTGATGTTTTTTGTTTATCATGACTTTTCTCTTTTGTTCTAGTTCTTGCACAAAATGACCAATGTGAAAATGTATTAAACATGACTGCACATATATAACCTATATCATGTTGTTTGACATCTTAGGGAGGGGAGATGGAAGGGAGGAAGAAAAATTTGGAATTCAAAATCTTATAAAAATGAATATTTAGGGGCAGCTAGGTGGTACAGTGGATAGAATACTGGCCCTGGAGTCAGGATGGACCTGAGTTCAAATCAGCCTTAGACATTTAATAATTACCTATCTGTATGACCTTGGGCAAGTCAATTAACCCCATTGTCTTAAATAAATAAAATTAGAAAAATTTTAAAAATTATGAAAATTATCTTAATGTGCATTTGGAAAAAGTAAAATGTTATCTACAAAAAAAAGAAAGAAAAGATTTTCTAGACCTATGGAGGGTCTGTCCCAACTAGCTTAGGCAGAACTTGAGGCAATTAATCTGGTTAGATCTCCTAAGATTCCAATGCCAGCTTTGATTAGCATATTATCATATTTTTAAAACCACTAACTATAGTGACCTTACACCTGTAGGTATCTAAGCAAAGACTGTAGTAACTGCCACCCAGAATAAAGTACACAAATTACTAAATTCTAACACAGTGACTCATTTAATCAAAATTAATTGAAAACATTCACTGTGTGGCGACAAGAATCATGACTGAGAACAGGTCCCAGGAGTAAAGAAATCACTTTGAACCTGCAATTTGGACCTATGAATGAATATGACTATGAAATTCCTGCTAAAAATACTGCATAAAGAGATTACAGATGCAGCTATTTCTCAGATCTACAAAAAGAATACTGAAGCAAACCCCTTGATTGTATGATATTAAATAGTTTTGATGACAAACAAGGTCCTCAAGCATAAGATCCTGCAGTATTCTACTTCTGTGAATTTAAAGCACTGCAGCAGGAGTCAAACAACTTGAATTGACCAGTTTTCTTGAAAAAAAGTGAAGAAAAAATTTGGACATTTGAATAGATAGTAGAGACAACAGTAACAAGCAGTTAAAAACTCTACACTCAGGATTATTATAGAATCAAAGACTAATACATACTTTATAACTCTGGGAAAGATTAACATTACAATTAGTGTTCCTAATCAACCAGGATATTTAATTAAAAACCACAAATCTATCAATACTCTGGGTTAAAAGAGGACTCAAATATCCCCATTCAAGGAGTTTTGATTTATAAATAAAAAGAAGGATTTTGGAAATAAAAAGAAGTTCAAGAACCTTCATTTTTATAAATTGTTGAGCTCCCCTGTCCAACAGGGGATTCATTCAGCTAAGGAGAGAAAAAGAAAGACACATACACTGGGGTGGAGGTACTTGTGTTATCAAATCAGAGTTCTGTGGAAAGCCTTCAGGCTCAAGGGTCACCAAAGCTTAGGTCATTTAGTCATAACCGACTTCTGACCCCAATTCACTCAAGTAGCTCTCAACAATAAATGTCATAACAGCACTGTCAACTACTTTCACCTAATTCATTTATTTTTCCATACCCAGTATTCAATTCTTTATGAAAAATCAGAATACTCATTAATGTACCCCAATATGAAAAAATGTATTCACACTACAATCATTTTCCAAGGACTTTGCATCAAAATTATAGTTGTTCTTAAGGACCCAGTTGCCTGAGTCAAATATTTGAACTAGTATTAATAATGCACCCTATCAATACCACATAAGGATAAGTTATTTTTTATTGACAACTTCAGCTAATTATTATATAAGTAGATTAGTGAAATACAAGTTTAATTTTATTTAAAAATTTCCCCTCATCTTTACTCTTCTAAGAAGATATTAAAAAGCTGATAATTAAAGTTGATTATAAGACACCAAAATTAATATCTCAGCATTTTTATAAAAGTTTACAAAGTTGCTTAGCATTCACAATAACAGTAGTAAACTATATCTATAAATACTGCATACCTAAAATCTGCTGAAGGATAAAATAAATATCTTTCATACACTGTAGTGGCACTTTAAACCCACATTAACTGCTGAGTTGTTTTTCTAGAAGTAGTGATTGATTTGCTGATCCACACATATATGCATAGATACTTTTTTTCCTCAATTCCCTCTTGAGATATTATGTTAAATTCTATTAAATGTGAAACTATTTCACACATACTTCTTCTAACTAATAAGTCTGAAAAAATGAAAGTACCACCAATGCATCAGATATACTAATAGCCCATGGGCTAGATGTTTCTGGAAGAGTAATTTTAAAGTTTCTCCTATAATTTCAATTCCTGTTTGACAGGGGGGCAGAATAGTCAAATCACCTAAAAAAAGCACATTAAAATACAGTTACATCTTATTCTCTAAGAGTTCATTGGGATAACTCATTTAAACTCTGATTATTCAGCATTATAATTCAATATTATTCAGTACAATAACCCAGTATTATAGTTAAAATAAATAAATATAAGATACTAAATGAAATCCTCTACCTCTTTACAACGTGGAATTCTGCTGTTATCTTTCTCCAATACTACCCATTTCAAAACATCTGAAAGAGATGGATATTTCCATGTTGGCCAAGGGTTGATGTATCTGCCATCCTTTCCTTTCTGTGACTTAGTTACAGCTTCCTCTAACCTATAGTCCAGTCTGAAGCTTTTTCTGAATGACCTCCTATGATTTTTTGGTTTCCAACTGGTTTGATCCTTGCAATTTTTTTTCACTTCTTCCAAGAGTTGTTTATCACTTAGGATAGAATTCTCCCTTTCGTCTTGGTTTTCTTCCATGTTGTTTTTTGATGATCTAAAAACAGAGAGGGGAAAATAGTTAAAAAACAAAGATAAAAACATTGGTATAATTTCCTTATTCATTCTTTTTTTCAGATAAAATGAAAAAAATCTTATATTCATTTGCCACTGGGACTCCAAGACATTGCTGGTCTTTCAAAAGAATCAGATATCCATTGGCTCAATCTCTTTTCCTGCAGAATACAATTTTATCCTCTAGTTATTACCACTCCAGAATTACTATTTAAATTTTTTTAAAGGAGAAATATTTACTCTTCTCCTCATGCTGGGGTTTAAAAGTTCAGAAGGGAGGCAACTAGGTGGTACAGTGAATAGAGCACCATCCCTGGAGTCAGGAGGACCTGAGTTCAAATATGACCTCAGATCCTTAATTGCCTAGTTGTGAGGCTTTGGGAAAGTCACTCAACCCATTGCCATAAATAAAATTAAAATTTTAAAAAATAAAAAAAATAAAAGTTCAGAAGGACAAGTATTCCCTCCCTACTCTAAGATGTGAATTATATCAATCTTTGAATTCTAGCCAGGAGTTTTCAAAAAGTAACACAGCCTGCTAAAGGGGAAAACAGAGAAAGGAGTAGAGATTAAATATCTCTAACCCTACCTGGATTTTACTGAAACAAAATAAGTATTTGGCAGCACAGAGAGATCAACCATTAGAAGAAACCAAAAGGAGGTAGGAACTTTAACAGAAGAGAAATAAAGGTGGTCGTCGTGTCTCTGCTGCATTACAGAGTACTCAGTTGATAAATATTTTTAAGTGTCTACTATATGCCAGATATTAGGCTAAGCTGTAGTGATACAAGGAAAGTTAAAAGATGATCCCAGTACTTGAGAAGATCAAAATCTAATGTGAGAAACAAAACATTATGTAGTGACGAAGTTGTATAAAGGAAAAATTAGAAATAATCAATAGAAGGAAGGTACAAGATTTAAGAAGAATCAGAAAAGCCTGCCTACAGAAGGCAAAATTTTAGCTGGAATGTGAAGGATGTCAGGAGGCAAAGATGAATTGGTAAGGCATTCCTGCACAGAGGTCAATCAGATAAAATGCCCAGAATCAATAGATGAAGTATATTTGTTTGGGAAAGGAGGATTATGGCTGAAGTTACTAGTTTTATACAACTTTTCACAGTCTGAGGAAAGTTGCCCCCAAAAGGTTGCATTCTTTCTTTAACTTTCCCTTTCCAAGCCTATCAGTAACAAACAATGTAATAAAGTTAGCTCACTTCTTTTACAATGTTCTTTTATTCTGATCTTAACTTAAAAACATAATAGTCGGGGTGGCTAGGTGGCACAGTGGATAGAACACCGGCCCTGGAGTCAGGAGTACCTAAGTTCAAATCCAGCCTCAGACACTTAATAATTACCTAGCTGTGTGGCCTTGGGCAAGCTGCTTAACCCCATTTGCCTTGAAAAAACTAAAAACAAAAACAAAAACAAAAAACATAATAGTCAGGGGTTAGCAGAAAATGTGCAAAAATATTTAATTAGGACAAAAAGACTGGCCACAATATGACCAGAAAGGACAATGATCATTGTAGGAAGGGTTGTGGGAAATCTGGGACACAAATACATTGTTGGTGGAGCTATGAACTCATCCCACCTTTCTGGAGAGCAATTTGGAATTAAGCCCAATGGGCAATAAAAATGTGCATACCCTTTTATCTAGCAATACCACTACTGGGTCTTTACCCTAAAGAGATTATGAAAAGGGGTAAAAACATCTCATTGCACAAAAATATTCATAGCAGTCCTGTTTGTGGTAGCAAAAAAACTGGAAATTAAGTGAATGTCCTTCACTTGGGAAGGCTTAACAAACTGGTATATGTATGTCATGGAATACTATTGTTCTATTAGAAACCAGGAGGGATGGGAATTCAGGGAAGCCTGAAGGGATCTGCATGAACTGATGCTGAGCGAAATGAGCAGAACCAGAAGAACATTGTATACCCTAACAGCAACATGGAGGTGATGATCAACTTTAATGGATTTGCTCATTGCATCAGTGCAACAATCAGGGACAATTTGGGGGTATCTGTGATGGAGAATACCATCTGTATCCAGAGAAAGAATTGTGTAGTTTGAACAAAGAGCAAAGACTATTACCTTTAATTTTAAAAAAACCATCATCTTATGTAATTTTGCTAATCTTATACTTTATTTTTCTTCCTTAAGGATATGATTTCTCTCTCTTACCATGGAAATAATGTAAAGACTAACAGACTGCCTTCTGTGGGGGGGGGAGCAAGATTAGGAGAAAAATTGTAAAATTCTAAATAAATAAAATCTTTTATATAAAAAAGACACACGCCCTCAAAAAAAAGACTAGCTACTTTTATAAATGTTAGAAATTTTCTTTACTGTGGGTTCTGATCTATAGTGACTATATTATTAATTTTTCATGATAAATAAACTCCAGAAAATAGTAAAGAACATTAGCACAAGGACATCAGGATCATCATATTGCTCCTAGGCTAAAATCAACCTAATTGATCTAATAGTGTCTGGCTAATCAAATTTCCAGAAAGAGGTAAGGAGGAAAGAGTGATAGCTAAAAAAAAATCCCACCCTAAATCTTCTTGTCTGGGGGAACAGATAAGGCTGGGCAGTATTCAGCACCCCCTAATTTAGTGAGGAGAAGAAGCAGAAAGTTGTATCAATTCTATCAATCAATTCTCTACCCCACAGCAACACAAAGAAGCATTACAAGGTTACCCTATCAAAAAAATTCTAAGGTGGGCTAAGCTTGGTGGGCTATATCACATCAAAGAGACAGCTTCAAAAAGTGAGACTAAAAATTATCACTGCCCAATTTTTATAGGTCAAAAATGGAACCATTCTGTCACAGGAATGAAGAGACCAAGCAGAAGGCTCTACATCTTGACATTAAGGCTGACACATGCACTGACAGGGCTAGCTCAGTGTTTGGGGCCTCCAAGGAAAGTGTGGGAGAGAAGAGGTATTAGACCGACTACCAAACTTAAGGTCTACAGAACCATGGTACTGACCTTGCTGCTGTAAGTCTGTGCAACCAAGTCAGGAAACTAAATTATTTCCATTTGAATTATCTTAGAAAAATTCTGAAAATCACCTGGCAGGATGAGATACCAGACACTGAGATCCTTTCCTGAACTAAACTGCTAAGTGCTATCACAGAGAGCACAACTTAGATGAGCTAATCATATTGTTTGAATACCAAACACGCTTGCAAAAAAAGGACTATGGAGAACTCACACAGGGCAAGTACTCTCATAGTGGTCAGAAAAACTGACATAAGAGCATTCTTAACTCTGATTTTCTCCCATCCAGGGTCACTTCCAATCATCCTGATTCAGATCTGGCCATTGGACCCAGATAGATGACTCTGGAGAAGAAAGTGAGGCTGATGACTTAGCACAGCATCCCCTCACATAAATCCAATTCACATGCTTGTCATGGCATCACCTCTCTGATCATAGTCTTCTTCAAAATTAAGAATATGCATTACTTATGAGTGACAGACACAATGTTTTCCAAAGCAATCACTAAACAATTTCTTAGTGGAAATATTACTGAGCTGCCTTAAGAGGTTGAATCAAATTGTGGAAAGATGTTATCAGACATGGTCAAAATCAGAGCACATCTGGCATACTGTGTTTAATTCTGGACTTAACATTTTAGAATGGATATTGACAAAGTAGAACTCAGTTAAAAGAATAGAATTATATAAACTGTCCATCCATAGTCTGGATCTGAGAAAACTTAGATGAGACATATGATTATGGTCTTTCAATAAAGGAGCATAAGAATTTAGAACTGGGAATAGTCTTTAAATAGCTTATCAAATCCCTTCATTTTACCAAACAGAAAGCTGAGACACAAGAAAGTTAGATGATTTGGCTGATATCACACAGGTACAAAGCTGGGGTTTTGACTGTAGCATTTTTTAAAAGCTTCAATCTCAATTAGTTCAAGATTTTTAATCAACAAAAAATTATTCTTAAAAGATCATACCACTCTTGTATTCAGCTTAGGTTATATTCTTTTCTCCCCAAGAAGTCACATCACTCTCTTTAAATATTTCCCCTTATGTTTCCCAATACAATCATTTTCAAATACTGGGGCAAAATTTCCTTCCTGACAAGGTTCTGTCTCTCATGACAATGGCCCTTTAGAGTACCAAACCACTGGAAGATAATTTATCTTTTCATTGAACTTCCTAAAATCCACAATCCATCTCTTAAAGTCTAGTGCAGATGTCAGATTATGGCTCATGGAGTGGTGAACAGAATATGGTTATTTGGCTTTAAGAAAGACCAAGTTTGAATCCTGCCTTGATATTTACCCAATGGATAACTAGAGGCAAATCACATGGGCCTCTTTTGTAAAATGAGGGGTTTAGTCTCAATGATTCCTAAGGTTCCTTCTGGTTCTAAATCCAAGTCTGTGGTCTATTTCAAAACTGAAGATATCATCATATTTTTCTCCCAAGGTTCTGGTTTTGATTTCATCAGCTTCTCTTTATTAATTTCTGGAATAATCACAAACTCAGAAGGAGGAAAAAGTAGCCTCTCAGACTGCCAAGTCAGATTAAATGTAATTGGGAAGTATTTTTAAAAATTAAAGCACAACAGAGGAAAGATAATATTCATATGTGGCTTTCTATTTTTAATATGCAGCCATTCTTAGGTATGGCTTAGTAGCCATGTTTTTATTTGAACCTGACACTACTGGCATGTCATGATATGACAGAGAAATATGTAACCAGAAGGGAAAAAAAGGAAAAATGTTTTTTTCATCGGCAAAATGGTCAAAGTCAACTGGCACCAAAGCCCTAAAATTCAAGGGGAGGACTTGAAAAAAAAGAAAAAGCATAAAAGGATTGAGATTTATTAAAAGTAGAACATACAGGCAGCAGATATGCCAATGGGGAGGGGATTTAAACAAAATTCTTGTTACTATAACTTTTAATTTTTTTTTACTTTTAAAGAAATTGAAAACTCTACAACTGTTTTTATTTCAGTACTAGATTATAAGCAGCTGTAAAGAAGGGCAGGGCAAAGGACTTTTTGTTAGCTTTATGATAATTTTTGATAGATATTTTAAAGGTCAATACTGTTTATACTTTGACAAGTGTTAGTAAGTAATCTAATTACAAGTCTTTAGAAAAATAAGTCTGATCAATCATCAATATAAGCACAGCATTGTCCTCTTATGGGACTAAGGAGTCATCATTTTAAATTCAGCAAGTAAGTTTTAGCTTAATGAAAATCACCCATTTAAATAACTTATTTATTTATAAAACTTTATCAGAAAACAGATTAAATTTTTATATACTTCCAAATAAACATCTAATGAATTAAGTACAATTATTTTTTGTTATTTCCTTCTACATTTTAATGTTTAAATCCATAGCTTAAAACATTAAGTCAGCATAAATAGAAAACAAATGAAATAAATGTTAGCAGAGCTATAAATGTCCATTTAGTTTTTTGTAAAAGAGGGAGAAAAGTAAGTTATAAAGGAATTCAAAAATTGATTAAAGATATAATTATTACTCCCCAAGGCAGAAATACACTATTATGTTGGTAATACTTGATCTCAGTAAAATCACAATACAGCTCCTGCCTTCAGGACAGTGACTTATGTAAAGATAAACTGTAGCAAAAAATCTTAATCATCTTGTTAATTAGAATCTTGAGGTTTGTCTGCTAAATCCTCAAAAAAGTAAAGAATTTCCAATTTCCAACAACTATATTATTTATCATTTACTACATTAAGACACAAGTAATATTGATTTATATGCAAAAATCACATACAATTAGATTATAGTTATCTAGTTCAACATTCTCCCATTTTCCAGATGAGATACATAAGGCTCAGGGAAATTGTGGCTTTGCTATAGCCATTCAAGATTGGTAAGATCAGAGTGTGGGATTTGTTCTACTCATTTAAACTTTAAATAATGTACTATAAGTAAATTTAATCTAATTGAATTAAATTCACTTGTCTATCTTATTCACATTGTTGGTTTATGCAATCTCAAAAATAACTCTCATATTTCAAGAACTGTCACTTATATAATTGTAATGTATGCCAAAACATACAAATTCTTCCCAATCATCAGATGAAAATATTTTTATATATACACCCTATAGGAGGTCAAGTTTTCTCTTACCCTTTCTTAAAATTTAAATTTTAACAGAATTCTAGGCACTAGTAACATTTAAGATTGAATCTCATGTTATAATGAAATTGAAGACTATATAAATACACACACACACACACACACACACACACACACTCAGATTTTCTTTTCAGTCCTAGATCATGGGCAGCTGTAAAGTAGGGTGGGGCAAGAGACAAGGATCTAAAATTTATTAAGTCATAAATGACCTAAGAATTGAGCTATGCTTTAACCAAGGTGTGTGTGTAACAAGGATCTCCAAAAAAAAAAAAGCAAGGAGGAAGGATATTCTAGATAAATAGACATGGACCAGTGATCTGAAATCTGAACCTCAGAGAAGGTAATGAGCAAAAAGTAGATTACAAGGAAGAGACCCAAGGAAAAAAAATCCAAGGATCCAACATAAATCCACTTAAGAGACACAAAAATATTATGATTGTAGATCCAAGGACAAAAGGTAACCGTCCTCTACCTTGATCTCAAACAGCTTGATTGTATGGGTAAATAAACACTGGCAAAAAGTCACAGTGAGGAATTATATTATTATAATACACTGAAAATACTACAGGCATATGTTTTGTATGTCAGTATAAGATTAGGGGTAGCTGCAAGGCAGGAGAGCAAGTACCAGAACCCATGCAGTTATAAAAACTGCAAATTCAGATTTCTTAAATAAGACACCATAATGTTCATAAGGTTCATTAGTATTCATAAATCTCATGAATACAAGGCAACAGGAAGATTTGGTAGCTACCAATGGTTTATATCTTGTACTACAGAACAATGAGATACTAGTTAAAGTTTGGCCAAGAGTCATATTGAAGGTGCTTTATATAGCAAGGAAATAATAGGTCCTTTATATTCAATTTATGCCTCAAGATACAGCAAGGATAATGAAAACCAGTACTTGCAGTACTCTAGAAAATTCTATTGTTAACAAGGTTCATAATTTGACTAGATAACTAACTTTAAGGTCTCTTCTTACTCTGAAAATCTATGGCTCTTTCTGGCTACATCAATCATTGGCAATCCTTAAAATAGTTGCCCAGCTTTTTGATAAATATTTAAAAAATAAATTTATAAAAAGATACTTTAAAAAACTTCTGAGAGGGGCAGCTAGGTGGCGTAGTGGATAAAGCACCGGCCTTGGAGTCAGGAGTACCTGGGTTCAAATCCAGTCTCAGACACTTAATAATTACCTAGCTGTTCGGCCTTGGGCAAGCCACTTAACCCCGTTTGCCTTGCAAAAAACTAAAAAAAAAAAAACAAAAAAAAACCTTCTGAGAAAGACTATACATCACAATGGATAGAGAAAGATAATATCAGAAAGAAGAGAAAAAGAAAAATTTCAAGTCTCATTTCTGACTGTGGGACCCTGTTAAGTCACTTAACTTCTAAGTACCCCAGGTAATTTTTAAGACCCCAAATTGCAAACCAATTATTTTGATGCACTTTTAAAAGAAACTTCACTTTCCTTACGTCAATGAAAATATGGAACTGATCCAAAATGAATGAAATGTTGTGCTACATCTGAGTAATACTGAAGACAGAGGATAAAAACCTATCATAATGAATAGCACATACCAATCTCTTTTTTTAATTTATTTTTTATTCTCATTTTGTACAAATGTTTTTTTTTACATTAATAAAATATTCTTGTTTACAAGTGAACAAAATACCCCTCCTCCCCCATGAATATAGATAGACTTGCTTGGGCAAAAAAAGTAAAGGGGAGAGAAAAAAATTAAAATAAAAAATAAAAAAAATAATAGTAATAATTGTAGGTATGGCCAGGTGGCACAATGGACGAAGCACCAGCCCTGGAGCCACGAGCACCCGAGTCCATATCCAGCCTTGTAAACCCTACAATCACCCAGCTGTGTGACATGCAAGCCACCCGATCCCCACTGCCCTACAAAAACCAAAAAAAAAGAAAGAAAAAAAAAGAAGAAAAAGACCCAAAATAAAATAAAATAGTAATAATAGTAGGAGTGGCTGGGTGGCAGACAGAGCATTGGCCCTTGAGCCAGGAGCACCTGGGTCCAAATCCGGCCCCAGACACCCAAACATCACCCCGCTATGTGGCCCCAGGCAGGCCATCCAGCCCCACTTGCCCTGCACCCTCCCCCAAATAATAATAACAAAAAATGTGCTTGAGTCTTTGTTCCAACACCAACAACTCTGTCATGGGTGGATCTCATTCTTTATGATAAGTCCATCACAAAAGTTATTTCCATATTTTTCCACCATTGCCATTGCTGATCACAACTCCCTCCTTTCTTATTTCTCCACTACCATGTACTCTATTCATAACAATCTCTTAATAAATGTCTGGTGAATGAATGAATTGAACAAAGAAGTGACGAAAGTAATGTAAGACCTCAAAATCAGGAAAACTCCTACCCATGACAAAAATATTGCCACTGTAGATATATTATCTACAATATACTCTCCAGATAAAAAAATGGACAGAATGAATGGTCTACACAGCTGCTCTACATATGTGAACTCAAGTGAGGAAAAAAAACATTGGGGAAGGAGAAAATTAACTATTTGATAAATGAGAAAAATGAAGAGTGTCACACAAATTAGATTCAGAACAAAACACCATACCACAGTCCAAGATAAGCTTCAAATGGATACATGACCTACATTTTATTTTTTAAAATCACATAATAAAAAAAAGAATAAGAAAGAAATTATCTTTTGGATCTATGCAAAGAAAAAGAGTTCACAACTCAACAAATGATAGAGCTAAAATGGACAAATTTGATCAAATAAAATTTAAGTTTTTATACAATCTAATGTAAAAATTTGAAGGGGAACAAGTAGCTGGGAGAGGAAATCATTGCACAAGTTTCTCTCATAAACATCTCATTTCTAATACGAACTAATTCATATTTATACTTGTTAATTGAAAAATAAAAACATAATAGGTATATATAATAATGCATAGAATATAAACTAGTAATATTATAAACTAAATAAAGAGAAACAGCATTTAAAAGAAACAATAGGAAAATATTCAAATATTCCAACAACACCTCACACCACAGCCCAGTTTTCTCAGCAGTTTTTTTCAAAAAGTGAATTCTTGCCTCCAGGGTTTTACTCTTTCCCCACCAGAGTTCACATACAATAGCTGCATTGGTCATTCATTTTCTCCACTTTGTAGAGAACTATGCTATCATCAATTTGAAAGTTCCCCTCAATCTCACAGATTGCAATCTATCCATGCCTATCCCATCCTGAATGAAATGTTGTATGTTATCCCCTAAATTCACTACATGCTGAAGGCCTTTCTTGCTTTCTCATGGCATTTCATGGCTACTTTAGGAGTCTTTTGAGGGTCTATATGCCATCCCCCTTCCCTCACTCCCTGATGAGCCCACATATCATATCCATTCACAATATCTTTTACTACTTTTTATTACAAATTCCTTGTTGCTTATATGTTGCTGCTTGTTCGCACTTGCTATATATCTCTTTCATTGCTCACTGCGTGATATTCATATTTGTAATCTACAGCTTGAAGAAAGTATAAATCATGCTAAATCAGTCTATTATAAGCCAACTAAATTACTAGAATATCAATGCAACAAAGCTAATCTTCCGTATTTGATTCTTTATCTGGCTTACAACAGTGGCTGTTCTAGGCTATTCCTTCTTTCCTCAAGTCAACCAAACAATTCCTCCCTCTTTGTCAGCTAACAATCTCTTGACAAATCTAGTGACTTTTTCTCAGTCTTCTTCTGTCTTGACTTCTCTGAAGCATGTTAATTAATAAGGTTAATTAATTACTTAATAAGGTTAATCACCTCCTGAATGCTCTTTCCTTGCCAGGTTTTCTTGACTGTTTTTTTTTCCCCTTAGTTCTCTTTCTTTCTCTCTAACTACTCTTCAGTCTTTTATATTTGGCCATGTCATACTCCTAACTGTGAGTGTATCCCAAGGTTCTGACCTGGACTTTCTACCTTTTGCTCTCAATACTCTCACTTGATCGTTTCAACAGCTTCTGAAGGGTCAATTATCATCTCTCTGCAGATAATTTCAAATTTGATAGATCTAGACCTATTCTTTTTTCTGAACTTCAGTCCCATATGAACTCAAGTCCTCCTGACTCCAGGGTAGGTGCTCCATCTACTTTTCCCACCTAGCTGCCCCCATCTTCAGTCTCATATGACCAATTATGTGGCAGACATTTCAAAAATTCAAATATTTAACATTTCACTCATTCAATTTCATAATTTCATACAGTCATGCCAAATTCTGTCCAAAACAGAGAACTCTTTATTTCTCAAAAAAAAAAAACCCTTTCTTCCAAATTGCCCTATTAATTTACCTTATAAATATCAATGGCACTACCATTTTCCCAACTACCCAAGACTCACAACCTCAGTGTCGTATCATCTTCAGTCCTTTAGGCTCTCTCATCTACCTACTTAATCAGTTGCTAAATCTTGTCATTTCTTTATCCACAACACTTCTCCTAGATGTCCCCCTTCTCTTAACTACCATGGTATTACCTCAATTTGAGCCCTCATCCCCTCTCACCTAAATGAACCTCCTCATTAGTTTTCCTGTCTCAATCAAGTCTCCCTATTACACTCCATCCTTCACTCAGAAAATAATTTTTCTTAAAGCACAGGTCTGACCATATCACTCTCTCCTCAATAACAAGTAAAATAAAAAGTCACCAATGAGTAATAGTTGCTTTGCTGCCTTACTTTTCAAAAAGGAGATGTTTGATGATAAGGTCTTTTTTTTCCATGTACCATAACTATCCTATTTAGGAAGAGGGCAGTCCTAGGAACAGGGCAACTAAAAGGCTGAAAAATGATTGAATAACAAACAGAATGCCAACACATGGAAGAATCCTTTCACCAAAAAAACTGAATTCCAAACATTTTTATACTTTCCAACTTCGAGTTAGAATTGTGAAGCTATGATTTAAGTGAAATGGGCATTTCCTCCACTAGTCCAAATCATAAACCATTCATGTCTTTTATTTTATTAAATATTTGAGGCTCGGGGCATTACACCTGGATTTTGGATGACTGAAGCCTATCTTCTGTTAATATTAACTTTATTTGGCTAAAATTTGATTCATAGAATAATATTAGGAGATTTTTTTAAGATTCTTGATATAAGACATCAAAAGAGACTTTGAACTTCTCAAAGTAATTTAACTTGCTTTATTTGCATATAGATCTTACTGGTTCTGTCCTTAAAGGCATTGGAGAAAGCATGAGATAATGATTGTTTGAGAATGCCTGTTTGACCATCAAAAGGATAACTATGTTATGTCATTTTTCTCTATAAAAAATCTTAGTCCAAACCCTAATCTTGGTTCAGAGTTAATTTTTTGAGCTCTGAACCTGTGCTTAAACATAATAAAATCTAGATTTTAACCTCTACAGTTTCTGCATTATTCAGCATCCTGAGCTCACATCAATTCAGTGAGAAATATTTTTTCCCATAACACATCTCATAAATCTTCCCTTTAGGATCCACCCAATATACTGGAAATTTTCCTTTATCTTCTTTAAAATAGCAATGCAGCAAACAGGTTAAATTTTTTTTATTCAGTCTTGCTAGATGACTAAGTAGAATTACTTAGTCACTTCTTTGGCCATATATTTTTTGGAATCTAAAGTATAGAAAATGGGCAGAAAAACAGAATATTCTTTTTGTTCTCCTCTCTCTTTTTTTTTTGCAAGGCAATGGGGTTAAGTGGCTTGCCCAAGGCCACACAGCTAGGTAATTATTAAGTGACTGAGGCTGAATTTTAACTCTGGTACTCCTGACTCCAGGGCCAGTGCTGTAGCCACTGCGCCACTTAGCCACCCCAAGAATAGAATATTCTCATTAGTTCTCAAACAGACACAAGGCCAGAAGGACTGTCCAATGGTCTAATTCAGGACAAAAGCAAATATTACCATTATAGGTTCAATGTATGTGAATATATATATATATATTTATTTATACACACACACACAAATACACACAAACCTACTTTATATGTATATATGTGTGTATAGACCAAAACTTTTAATTCTCATTTCACATTCAGTATAGAACATATAAATTATTCATTACAGAAGATTTAGCAAAATAACATTCTTCTGTCAATATATTCCCAAGATTATTCATTAAGGACCTCTGCCTTATCAAAACTATGTAGCACATAAAAGTCATTATAACTCATCAGTTGAGGAATGGCTGAGCAAATAATGAATTATTATTGTGCTGTGAGAAATGAAGAAAGGAATGATTTCAGAGAAATTTGAGATTTATATAAGCTGATGCAGAGTGAAGTGAGCAGAACCATGAGGACATTTTATATCTTAATCATACCATAAAAACTTCATAAAATTTACAAACTTTAATTATCTACCTTCTAGCAGAGAGGGGATGGATTCGAGATGCAGAATGAGAGAGAGAGAGAGAGAGAGAGAGAGAGAGAGAGAGACAGAGAGAGAGAGACAGAGAGATAGGAGAGAGATAGTTTCTGAAATGGTCAATTTAGGAATTTTTGTTTTTGCTTTACTATGAATTGTTTTTGCTTTACTATGAATATTTTTCTTTTTTCAATGATGAGGAAGGGTTGGAGAGGGGGGAAATGCTCATTAAAAATAGTTTGTGATTAAAATTTTAAATAATGATATGAAACTACAGACTTCCAATGTTTTCCTGTCTAATAAGGCCTCTTGACCCCTATCTCCCCACAAGAAAGGGAGGCAAAAATAATAAAATTTTATTGCTAAAGAAAACATTACAGAATTATGGAATCATGGAATTACAGATCTTAGAATTGTCAGAAACTTTAGAATTAATACACTTAACTACCTCTTGCCTGGACTGTTGCAAAAGTCTCCTCTAATTGATTTTTCTTTTAAGTCTTTCCTTTCACCAGTCCATCCTCTACACAGATACTCAAATTTATATGCCGAAAGTATAGATCAAACTCAATCAGTCCTGGTTCACAGAGATTCAGTGAATTCCCAAAGGATAAAATGCAAACTATTGGGTCTGGCATTTGTAAATCTTCAGTCTGATTCTAGTCTGTTGCTCCATATTCATTACAAACTAGTCTCTTCAACACTCTATGCTCCAGGCAAATGGCCTACATCATGTTCCTACATAGCATTTCCTACCTCTATATGTTGGACAAACCTTGGTTCATACATGGAATGCTCTTCCTCTTCACCTCTACCTCTTGAAAAACCACAATTTCCTTCAAAGCTAAGCTTTTTAGAAGGGTTTTTCTGATTCCTTTTTAAAAATTGGGTAAACCCTCCTCAACCACAATAACTGTGTATATATCCTTTATTTCTCTGTGAAAATGGTATGTCTTCATGTGGGCAGCCAAGTCCCTACTATGTACCAGCCACTGCTAAATTCAGGGATTGAAAAATTGTCCTCTCGGGAATAAAATTTCTCTGACAATAGGAACTATCTCATTTTTGTATTTATAACCCTAGCCCAAGAAGTTTATACTCAAGCAGATCTTAATAAATGCTTCTTATCCTACAATATCTCTGGCCAAAGTCTGTTTTCCTATAGCTTCTAACCTTCAGATTTTGTTCAGAATTGGCAACAAGTTGAATATGGGGTAGGAAGAGGGAGAGGATTGAGAGAGTGAAGAGTAAACAAAAAGCTCTAAGTGAGTTTGGAAGTGGAGAGGGTTTAAAGAGAAAGATGATGAATTCCAGTTCAAGAGATCTGAAAAGCAGTTGGAGATGCAAGAATGGAATTCAACCAAGAGATTAGGAATAAATATGCAGATTTGAGAATAATCAACATGGAAATAATAATTAAATCCATGGGAGCTGATGAGATCACCAAATGAAGTATTTTGAAGAGAGATGACAGAACTCAGGATAATGCCTTGTGGGTCACCTTACTGCTAGCAGGAGGTATCTGGATAAAGATCCAACAAAGAAAACATAGAAGGAACTGTAAAATAGGATGGAGGTCAGTCAGAAGAGACAGTATCACAAAAACCTAAAGAAGAGATTATTGAAGTGAAAAGAGTGATCTACAGTGTCAAAGGCTGCAGAGAAGTAAAGAAGAATAAAGTAGGATGGGAGAAAAATCACTGATAACTTTAGAGCAGAAACCAGACTATAAGGAGTTGAAAATGAGAAGAATGGAAGAGAAGACAGCTATCACAGATGGCCTTCTCATGGAGTTTAAAGGAAAAAGAAGATATAGGACAATATATGGAAAGGAAGGATCTAGTGAGAATTTTTGGAGAACAAAAGAGACCAAGACATATTTGTGGACAGTAAGAGGAGTCAGTAGACAGGGAAAGATGGAAAATAAGTAAAAGTGAGGATGACAGAGGAAGCAACCTGCTAAAGGAAATAGGATGAAATGGAATGACTTGTGGTCTGAACAAAGAGTAAAGCCCCCCTTTTCATGTAAGTCAAGAGTAAAGGAGACAGGGGTAAAGAAGATTAGTAACACAGAGATATCTAAGATGATAAAGACCTGCACTAGGGTGATGGCAGTGCCAGAGGGGTGACATGGATTGAAATGACAGGTCTTTTCTACAGACTGGTTATAAGAGGTGAGAGTGAGAAATAAAGGATGACATCTATGCTTTAAGTTTGTGAACCTGGGTGAATGGTAGTATTCTCAACAATAAGAGACATGAGAAGAAGAGAGGACAAGGATGTGGGGAAAGAGAAACTAATGAGCTTTAGACATGTGAAGTTTGAGATATTTATAGAAATTCAATTCAAGATGTCTAAGAGACAAATATGAAACTCAAAATCAGGTAAGAGGTTAGGCAAATAGATCTGAGAATCATCTGGATAGAGTACATGATAAAACCATGAGAGTTGATGATTCTACAAAGTAAAATAGTAGAGAACACTCTCACTTTGTTAAAATTAATAATTATTGTAGGAAATCCTCACATTTATACAGTGCTTTAATATCTACAAAACAACAGATATATAATGTCATTTGATCCTTACAATGACTTTAATAGATAGATACTCTTACTGTTTCCATTTTACACAGGAAGCCTGAGAAAAATTGAGTGTTTTGCCTAGGGTCAGACCTCTAGTAAATATGTGAAGCAAGATTCAAATCCAGTCTTCTTGTCCCCAAGTCCAGAGGTCTGATGTTGAATGTTTTTTCCTGATTATTATAATATTATCCTAAGTGAAGATCTATATGTTGTTTTTCAGTCTTTTTCAGTTGTATTCAACACTATGTGACCTCATTTGGAGTTTTCTTGGCCAAGATACCAGGGTATTTGCTATCTCCTTCTCTATTTTATTTTACAGATTAAAGAACCTGAAGCAAATGGGAACACAGCTATTAAGTGTCTGGGGCCAGATTTGACCTCAGAAAGATAAGGTTCTCTGATTCTAGAATCTGTACTCTATTCAATGCAACATCTACCATCCCCTAAGATATACACTTTAAATTGCTCAAAGCTTTCCCCATTTCATTGAACAACAAAAAAATTGTTAGCCTGATAAACATTCCAGTGTGTTTATTCACTGGGTCAGCAGCATGGTTCACTGGATGAAAAACAAAATAGAATCTCAATTCTTACCCTTATTTGAAGCATGAACTTAAACAAACTAAACAGGTTTGGTCCCTTTAGGGAACCAAACTTCTAAGTCAACAAATTATTCTAAAATGGATTTTAGAAATAAACTGGAACCTCCCCAATTTGTGAAGTCCATGCATGAATCTAAATAAATAGATAATAGTTGTTTGGATATTTTAAATTCTCTTGAAGTTTCCAGAATGGGCAGCTAGCTTTCCAGAATGGGCAGCTAGCTGATACAATGGATAGAGTGCTTGGCCTAATGTCAGGAGAGCTCAGACACCTACTGGATGACCCTAGACAAATCACTTAAGCCTTTTTTGCCTCAGTTTCTCATCTATAAAATGAACTAGAGAAAGAAATGACAACCACTTCAATATCTTTGCCAAGAAAATCCCAGGGTCACAGAGAGTGGGACATGACTCAACAACAACAATAAGACTTCCAAAAATAACTTGAATGTTAGGAGAATTCATCTGACATTGAATGATATGCTATAAAAAGTTCCAGTATACTAAGTTAATTAGTAATCCACCAAAAATGCTTGTTTTTACATAGAATTTAAAATTCTGTTAACTAATTAGGTTACACAGTGAGTATAAAGGAAGATATTAATTCTTCCTAGTAAATATCCAAGGCATATCATCTAAACTTCTCTCATTTCTCTAAATGGAAGAAAATCTTATGGCTGACATGATAAAAAAAAAACAGCACAAAAATAGCACAAATATGTCACTCTAATGACTAAACATATGGTAATGAACATTCGACTAAACATATGGTAATGAACATTCAGAAGAGCAAGAATTCAGTATTATTTTCTAGTTATCGTCCAAAAGCAAGTTTTATCACTTTCTTCCCTTACGTCTTTGATTTACTAGTAGTTAGAATTCAATGAACTTTCATAATTTCAGAAGTTTAATTCAATATTATTAAGATTCTAAAACTCATTAATCAAAAGATTTCAAATTATCATTACTGAAACAAGCAATTCTTTTTTTATTTGTTAAATGGCTATGACATGCCAATTAGTAATTGACTTTAATTCCATAAATATATATGAAACATTTTTAATTTCATAATCCAAATAATGGAATAACTATTGTTTTTAACTGAAAAGTGCCCAGTAGTACAATATTAGATAATCTATAAAAAAGTAATCTCACACAATGCAAACTTTAGCCTGAATTGTACTGGCCCCCATAAACACTTGGATACATCCATAGGCAAGAAGACAGATCAGAGTGTGGAAAGGAAGATGGATAATAAAAGGGAAAATTAAATAATTAGAAGGAGAATATTCTTTAGAAGATATATACGTATATAAATATACATACAATATGATACATCATATTGCTTAATGAATCTCATTTTTAAATCATTTTGATGTTTTAATACAGTAAATACATTTCTTAAAGCAAAATGGACAAGCTACATATAAAGTTCAAAATGTGAAATCCAGGAATCCAATAAAAACGTTTCAAAACCTATTAGATACTAAATCACAATGCCTACATCAGTTAATAAGAAGGAAGTCTATTCAGTGCGTCTCAAAGTATATTAAACTACTTTTCGTACCTTAATTTTGTATTATGTTAAGCAATATAGCATTTATGATACTGTGGCTTTGTTGCTAGATCTTCTCTAATAATCTAGAATTTCTAATTTTGCCAAACTTCCAGTTTTTCTGTTAATGGCATAACTACATAGAGTAATTCAGTTTTGTTTTCAATTCATTTGGCACATTTTTAAAAAAGCCATTTTAGGCTTAGCCAAGATGACAGATTATGGGTAGACGTCAAGGCAAACTCTGCCAATCTTCCCCTCTAAACAATTTTATAATAATGCCTCAAATCAAATTTTGAAGTGGTAGAGACAACAAAGAGGCAGGGATATTTTTCCAGGCCAAGAAAACTTAAGAAGTTGACTAGGAAAATAACTAACATTCCATAGTATGTCTTCTGACCTTAATTTTCAACTGAAATTGCCCAAAGTCAGATCTAATATAATTTTCTCAATTCTCATTCTTCTCGACCTCTCTACAGCCATTCATACTATGTGAGAATCCTCCTCCTTGAAATTCACTTCTCTCTAGTTTTTTTTGTTACACTACTCTCTCTCTTGGTTCTTCTCCTACCTGACAGTTACTTCTCATTCTCCTTTGCAAGGTCTTCATTCTCATTATGCCCTCTAACTGTGGGTTTGGTCCTAGGTTCTTTTTTTTACTCCCTCTATTTCATTTGGTGATCTTATCAACTTGCATGGATTTAATTGACATTTCTTAAACTGATGATACTCAGATCTCAAGTCTCACATCTCCAGCTGATTAAGATGATCACAAAATATCCAATTCAAGACAGTCTATATGATCATCTTAATCTGAACACATCTAAAACTCAACTCATTATCTCACCCCCAACTCAAATCTGCTCCTCTTCCTATTCCAGTTACTGTTGAAAATATCATCATTCTCATTCAGATCCAATCTTTTTTCAAGGCTTTGTAACATTTTGCAGAAGTCCCATTTTCTCCTCTAATACTGCTCTCACCCTAGTACAGACCCTCATCATCTCAAGCCTACAAGACTACTGCAAGAACCTACTAATTTGTCTCCCTGCCTCAAATATAGTTCATCTTCCACCCAACTATCAAAACAAAGGTCTGGTTTTTTTTTTATCACCCTCTTTCTCAATAAATTTCAATAGCTCCCTATCACACCAAACCCAATATAAATCTCCTTTAATGTTTAAAGGCCTTTATAATCTGACCTCCATCCTACCACTTCCATCTTTCCAGTCTTCTTACACTTCATACTCCCATGTATTCCAGGATCTAGTGATACTGTTGACACTGGCTTCTTTACCGTTCCTTTCTCAAGGAAGCCTTCCAATGCAGTCATTTTCACTGAATAAACCCCCATGTCTGCAGTCCTCTCCTTATCCATCTCCTAGTATCCCTCAAGTCTCAGCTAAAATTTCAATTTCTTCAAGAAACCTTTCATAATTTCCTTTAATGGCAGTGCCTTGTTTCAGCCAATAATGTCCAATTTAAACTTTTTAAATATTATTTGAACATAGGTGCTTGCATGTTGTCTCTGGCATTAGACTGGGAGAAGCCTTGATGTCAAAGGACCATCTTTTGCCTTTCTTAATAAATGGTGACTGACTGGAAAAGAGTTAGCAGGGCACTTTGCGAGGAGTACAGAGAAATAATATTTAATGGAACTATAAAGGAAGGTAGGATAAAATTGGAAAGGGATTTAAATGTCAAGCTGAGAACTCTGTAATTTACCCTATATAGTGATGAGGAATCAGAAAAAATATTAATAGAAGAATTACATGATCAACATGTTTTGGCATCTGTATACAGAGTACATCAGAGTAAAGTAGCTGGTAAGTGATCAAGCAGAAGGCTTATTTCAGTGTCTAGGCAAAAGTTCATGAGGGTCATAACTATAGTACGGGCTATGAGAGTAGAGAAAAAGGAAGAAATTCAAGATATGAAACTGGGTAATATCTAGGTCTTGGCAGTCAGAATCCTTATCTATAAAGTGAAAGAGTTGTACTGTATTTGAAATCCTTTAGCTCCAGATCCATCATCCAATGTCTGATTATAATGAAACCTTTGATAAAGTGAAGTGTGGCCAAAAGTATTACTGCTCATTTTTCCAGAATGCAATTGTGTCCCTAACTATATAAACATGGAACAACTTCTATTTAAAATAAACAGTTAAAGGAGAATAGCTTTTCTGATTACTAAATACTTTGAAAGCATGTTGAAATAGAAAACAATATAGGGGCAGCTAGGTGGCGCAGTGGATAGAGCACCGGCCCTGGAGTCAGGCTTACCTGAGTTCAAATACGACCTCAGACACTTAATAATTACCACTTAACCCCAATTGCCTTGCAAAAACCTAAAAAAAAAAAAAAAAAAGACCCAATATATTCACAATTCTTAGACTTTGGGATAATTCCCCAAATAGGGGATTTCTGCTCTCCCTTCAGTTATTTCTGAAGGTAATTTCTGTCTTGATTAGAGATACAAATAATTATACCTAGTTAACTGAGGACAGCAAAACTACAATCAAGAACTTCTTAAAGTACTTATTAGAATTTTTCATTTCTAATATTGTAATAGGAATATTTAAAATAACTAGATGACACAGAATGAAGATAGATTATGTGATTGGGACAATAGTCATTTTCCTATAATGATATATAGTAGGGAGATGATAGTACTGAAACCTATCCTAAAAGAAAGATAAATAGTCAAATAAAAAATTCCTCCAGTGTTTAAACAATACACTGAACATTAATAGGAAGAATAAAAGAGAGGATGAAAATAAGTTGCTATTTTATGGAGCCCCAAAATCTATATTAATTACTTATAATTTATGTTGTCACTTTATTTACCCCACCTCTAGCTCATCCATCATTAAGTTGTCAAATTGATCTTCCCACCTCCATTCAATTAAATTTCAGAAGCACCCTTTTGCATTCAGAAGCAAATATAAAATCTCGGCTTGGCCTTTTTTCATAACCTGGTACCTTAATATCTTTCTAGTCTTGTTAAACTTTACTTCACTTTTCAGTCTAGAGACACTAGCCACCTTACTGTTTCTTGAAAAAGACATTCCATCTCCTCAGAGTCTTCTGGTTGACTGTCCTCCATCCCTAGAATTCTCTTCCTCCTCTTCTCAACCTTCTGGCTTCCCTGGCTTCCTTTAGGTCTCAGCTAGTGCCTTCCCTCTGGGATTATCTCCAATTTACCCTATGTATATCTTATTTATAAATGGTTTTTGTATACTGTCTACCCCATTATCTTGACCACTTGGCATAGTTTGTTCCTAGCACATAATTTGGTTCTTAAATAAATGCCTGTTGCTGATCACTCAAAAAAATTTTGACAAAAAAAAAAGCTTTGACAAATATGACCACTTGCTGAAGTTTCATAATAGCTTAGGAAATGGAAAAAAATATATTCATTGCAGACACAGTGTTTTCCTTTTTTTTTCTCTGCAAGTAGGTGTTGGTGACAATGACTGGAAGTTTGCTCTATTATGTGCTAATGATACAGATTTTCATTTTTTAATCCTTTGAAAATTCGAAGTTTTAAGAGGATAAAATTTTTCAGGGACAAAAGTTGTCATATATTTGCCTTCTGTTTAACTTCAAATCAGTTAATGTACTAATGAATTAGGAATGTTTTAGGGTTTGTTTTTTACTTGCTTTTGGCCTTGTACCATTATGATTTTGTACCTGCAACGAAAAAAGTCTTCAAAACTGTAAACAAAACACAGTAGAGCAAAGCTTGGTTGGCCTCTTAACCATTATAGGACTCACACTCAGTTTCCAACATACCCCTGCCTCAGAGACAAAGAACACCTAAGCACCAACAGAAACTTTCCCCCATAAGGAGGTGGTAGCACAGCCACTACAAGAGCCAGAGAACTCCTGGGTTAAAGAACAAATATCTACTGCTCTGACAAAGCCAGATAATTACCTAAACACATACACTCAGAATGTCCAGACCCCTTACAACTTAGAAAGAGCACTCTACCTGTAGGGTTTCCTTCCCCCAGTGTGATAATGTTCTAATTAGGAAATATTTGTCAACAATCCTCTGTTAGCAATAACTTCCCTTTCGGGGAGATTTTAACCTAATCCCAGATCTCAATTCAGCCCCAGTCTTCCTCACCACTCTCCCCTTTTAACTTTCATTTTTGCTTGTAATCCCAACATCTCTCTCAATGATATTTGACTATTCTGACTCTCTACTTCCATCTTCCACCAATTAAAGACTCCCTGACCCATTGGAAGCTCAGAATTATCAGTATTCAACCCTTAGATCACTGTATAAGAACTTATCTACTTCTGTGCTCTAAATGACCAACCTCAGAACCAATTCACTAGAAATTAATATTCTTAATTCTGAGCTGTACAATTAGAATGTCTATCTAGTTCCAAACTTTGCCCTCAATTCACAGGATGGGAATCATGTATTATATGAATCAAAGCATTTCACAGACCTTGCCAGCAAAAAATTCTATTTATTTAGATAAGTGTAGAGTTTATCTTTAATAAGTAAGGTTACAATCTGACAATAGCTCTATTATCTTCCTGCCTACCACATTCTAATTAAATTATAAAATGATATTTAGAACATGAAGTATTATCACAGAAGAAACATCATCTAGAGCTTTATAACTTTTTTTTAGGTTTTTGTGGGGCAATGGGGTTACGTGGCTTGCCCAAGGCCACACAGCTAGGTAATTATTAAGTGTCTGAGGCTGGATTTGAACTCAGGTCCTCCTAACTCCAGGGCCGGTGCTTTATCCACTGTGGCACCTAGCCGCCCCTTTTATACTTTTTAAGGTTGTTTGATCCTGGAATTCTGCTATACATCAACAGTAAAGAGAGTTTTAAAAACAATTACAGCATGTTGTAGTAGAAGAAATTTAAGAAACATAATCTAACAAATTCATTTAAAATTATTTATTTTAATTTAATTTAAATTATAATTAATTTATTGATAGTCCACAACTAGTCAATGGCACAGACTAAATATCATAGACCAAGAAACCACCAATGTGGAATAGGATTGTATTTCCCAAGAGGCCTTGAATTAAGTTCCTAGGACTTCAATTTCCATGAGAAATGTGTGTGCCTGGGCATAGGATATATGGATAAAGAGTCATGGTTCTGTGTGTTGCAAATAATCTTCTCAGAAGAAAAGCTTGTTCACAAAAGAACATCTGAGAATATAATAGAAATATCCAAGAACCCAAGAGTTCCATTATGTTCCTGAGATGCCACAGAGTAAAAAGACTAGATATCCAGATACCAGAGTACACAGAGAGGTGGTGAGAATGAAGAGTACTAGGTAGAAACACAGCTGTTATGGAGGCAAATCTTGCAATTCCAGTCTAACTGTGCCATTCCTACCAAACTGTCCCACCTCCATTTTGGAAAATATGAGTTTCAAAAAATCTGGTTGGTTTCCTTAACTATTCTGGTAGAAATCAGATAAGAGATTTCACTCATTCAAAAGTAAGAGTTGACATGGAAACAAGGTAAAGACTGGCAAATTGCATTCTGGGGGGGGGGGGGAGAGGGAAGTAAGATTGGGGGAAAATTGTAAAACTCAAAATAAATAAAATCTTTTTTAAAAAAATAAAGGGAAATATAGCTGGGACAGGCAGACAATCAGGAAAAAAAGAGAGAGACTGGGGGGAGTTTCCTGAGCTACTCCCCAGGAAGCACCGGGCACAAAGTAGGGGAATAGCTGGGGGGAGGGGGAACCTCTGCCAGAGCAAGCACATGAAGCTCAGCCCTTAGGGCACACAGCAAGCTTGGCCAGCGCAGCCAGTTCCAGGAAAAGGAAGCAGGCAGAGCGGAGCCCCCAGGGCATGAGCCCATTGAACCTAGGGAGGGGAGTGAAGAGAGAGAGAGACTGCAAAGCACTGTCCTCTGGCCCTGGAACAGGACTCCGGGGCTCTGACCACAATCAGATCCTGATCGCAGCCTAGGCCTCCCCCATAGAACAGCAGCCCCCCCCCCACATCAGCCCCGTGGAAGAGGGGGGATGCATATGGTCATTCACAGACCAGGAGGGAGGACAGAGCCTCACACACTGAGACCCTTGTGGGAGTATCCCAAAAGCTCAGGAAGCAACCCAAAAACAGGCTCAGGCTGGGGAAATGAGCAAGCAGAGAAACAAGAGGAACACCATTGAGAGATATTTTGCATATGAGCCCAAGAAGGATCAAAACACTCAGTCTGAGGATGAGGAAGCACAAGCTCCTGCATCTAAAGACTCCAAGAAAAAATATTAATTGGGCTCAGGCTATGACAGAGCTCAAAAAAGACTTTGAAAATCAAATGAGGGAGTTAGAAGAACAACTGGCAAAAGAAATGAGAGAGATGAAGGAAAAACATGACAATGAAGTCAACAGCTTAGTCAAGGAAATGCAAAAAATGCTGAAGAAAATAGCATGCTAAAAACCAGCTTAGGTCAAATGGATAAAACAGTTCAAAAAGTTATTGAGGAGAAGAATGCTTTAAAAAGCAGAATTGGCCAGATGGAAAGAGAGATAAGAAAACTCTCTGAGGAGAACAAATCCTTCACACAAAGAATAGAACTCAGGGAGACTGATGAATTTATGAGAAATCAGGACTCAATACTTCAAAACCAAAAAAATGAAAAATTAGAAGAAAATCTGAAACATCTCATTGAACAAACAACTGATATGGAAAACAGACGTAGGAAAGATAGTTGTCCTGATATCCTAGAAGCAGAGGGCAAAAATATAAATGGAGAGAATCCACCGATCCGCCCAAGAAAGAGATCCCCCAAAACCAACCCCTAGGAATATTATAGCCAAGTTCCAGAACTCCCAAGTCAAAGAGAAAATATTACAAGCAGCCAGAAGGACACAGTTCAAATATCGTGGAGCTGCAGTCAGGATCACACAGGACTTAGCAGCAGCTACATTGGAAGCTCGTAGGGCTTGGAATATAACATACCGGGAGGCAAAAGAGCTTAGAATGCAGCCGAGAATCAACTACCCAGCAAAACTGAATGTCTTCTTCCAGGGAAAAAGATGGACTTTCAATGAACCAGGGGAATTTTAAATGTTCCTGTTGGAATGGCCAGAGCTGAACAGAAGGTTTGATCTTCAAATACAGGACTCAGGTGAAGCATAGAGATTGGAGGAGAAGGGGAAAATATGAGGGACTTAATGAGGATAAACTGCATGTATTCCTGTATAGAAAAATGACACTGATAATACTCATATGAACCTTCTCAGTTAACAGAGCAGGTAGAGGGAGCTTTTATAGTAGAAGCACAGGAGAAAGCTGAATTTGTAGATAAAATATGGTGTAAAAATGGAGTCAATAGAAAAAAAGGGAAATGTAATGGGAGAAAGAAAAAGGAGAGGGGGGAATAGGCCAAGATATTTCATATAATAAGATTTTTCTTTATTACAATGAGCTATGGCAATGATATGGAAGGGGGGAAGACTAGGGGGAATGAGGGAACCTTTGCTCTCATCAGAGGTGGCTAGGAGAGATAACAGCAAATATACTCAATGGGGTTTAGACATCTGGAGTAAGAAGGAGGGGAGGGGGCGACTAGGTGGTGCAGTGGATAAGGCACCAGCCCTGGTGTCAGGAGTACCTGGGTTCAAATCTGGTCTCAGACACTTAATAATTACCTAGCTGTGTGGCCTTGTTTGCCTTGCAAAAACCTTTAAAAAAAAAGTTCTTGATCATAGTTTTGCTGTCCTCAGTTAACTAGGTATATTAATTGTATCTCTAATCAAGACAGAAATTGCATTCAGAAATAACTGAAGGGAGAGCAGAAATCTCCTATCTGGGGAATTATCCCAAAGTCTAAGAATTGCGAATATAATGTTTTCTATTTCAACATACTTTTAAAGTATTTAATACTCAGAAAAGCTATTCTTCTTTCACTGTTTATTGTAAATAGAAGTTGTCCCATGTTTATATAGTTAGGGACACAATTGTATTCTGGAAAAATGAGCACTAATACTTTATTTCCCAAGAAATAATACAGCAAAAATCACCCTGAGATCCTAGAAGCAGAGGGTAAAAATAGAAATTAAGGGAATTCACCAACCACCTCCTGAAAGAGATCCCAAAAGAAAAACTTCCAGGAATATTATAGCCAAATTCCAAAACTCCCAAATCAAAGTGAAAATTCTAAAAGCTGCCAGAAACGAACAGTTTGACTACCAAGGCTCCATAGCCAGGATTACACAGGATCTGGCACCGTCTACATTAAGGGCTCATAGGGATTGGAATATGATATTCTGGAAGGCAAAAGATTTTGGTTTACAACTGAGAACCAACTAGCCAGCAAAACTGAACATCCTCCCTTCAGGGGAAAAGATGGACTTTCAATGAAAGAGGGGCCTTTCAGACATTCCATCTGAATCAACCAGAGCTGAACAGGAAGTTTGATGTTCAAGTACGGGACTCTGGTGAACCATAGAGGGGGTGGAAGAGAAGGACTAACTATGAGGAACTTAATGATATTGAACTGTTTGTATTCCTACATAGGAAAAAGATATTGATAACTCATATGAACTTTCTCATTTATAAGAGCTGTTAGGAGCATATACAGACAGGACATAGGAAGGCGTGGAGTATAATGGCATAATACAGTAAAAAGATGGAGTCAATGGGTGATAAAGGAAAGTACTGGGAGGAAGAGAAAGGAGATGAAGAAGAAGCTAAGAAATTTCACATAAGACTCAAGAGAAAGGTTTTTCAGAGAGAAAAGGTTTTTCAGTGAAGTGGAACGGGGGAAGTCAAGGGGGAATGAGTGAGCCTTCATTCTCATCAGAAATGGCTCTGAAAGGAAATAACATACACACTTAATAGAGTGAGGAAATCTATCTTACTCTAGAGAAAAATGAGAAGAAAGGGATGGGTTAAGGGGGAATTTGGGGGAAGGGGGAATAGGTGATAGAAGAGAGGGAAGAAGGTACTCAGATGCAATACACTTTTGGACAGGGCCAGGATGAAAGGAGAGAGAGAATAGAATAAATGAGAGTGGGGAGGAATAGAGTGGAGGGAAATACAGCTAGTAATAGCAGCTGTGGGAAAACTATTGAAGAAACTTCTCTGGTGGACTTCTGATAAAGAAAGCAACTCACCCCAGAAGCAGAGCCATTGGAATCCGAACACAGAATGAAGTACATTTGTTTCTCTCTCTCTCTCTCTCTCTCTCTCTCTCTCTCTCTCTCTCTCTCTCTCTCTGTCTGTCTCTCACTATTCTTGAGGTCTCTCATCCTCTTGGGGGGGGGGTACTTTTATGTTCACTCTTATAGCACATTCAATCTCAATCAATGTATTGCATGGAAACAATGTAAAGACTATCAGACTGCCTTCTATAGGGGGAGGGGGGATTTCTATGGGGGGGAGGAGGATTTCTATGGGGGAGGGGGGGATTGTAAAATTCAAAACCTTAAAAAATGATAGGTAGAAACTACTGTTGTATATAATTGGAAAACAAATAAAATGTTAATTAAAAAAAGAAATATATTTTGTCTCCCAACTTGAGGAATTTTCACATGTCTTCACTGCATATCTCCCTCTTCATTTCTACTTTCTGGATTTCCTGGCTTCTTTCACTTTCCAGCTAAAATGCCACTGGCTAAACAAAGCCTTTTCCAAACTCCCTTGCCCTAGTGCCTTCCCTGTAATGATTATTTCCAATTTATCCTGGATATAGTTTGTCTGTACATAGTCGTTTTCATGTTGTCTTGTTGTCTTCCTATTAGACTGTGGACTCCCTGAGGACCAGATTGTCTCTTGCCATACTTTGTATGCTTGGCACATCATAGGCACTTAATAAATATTTATTACCTGACTTGAAGGAGGTAGCACTTAAGATGAGACTTTCAGGGAGATAGAGTTCCATGGCAGGCACTGAAGTAAAAGAGAGTATTCTAGTCATGGCGGACAGTATCTGCAAAGGCTCCAATACAGACAATGGTTTCCCTGCAAGACTTTGAGACAGACAATGGAATGTCATATATGGAAACAGTAAGCAAGCCAGTTTCACTGGAATGTTGTTTGCAGAAGGCAGAGTCATATACAATGAAACTGGAAAGATAAAGTCACTTTGTGTAGGACTTTAAATGACAAACAGAGGACATTGTTTTTTTGGTCTTAAGGCAATTGAGAGCCTTGAACACCCTGAGCCAAAGGAATGACATGTTTAGACCTGTGCTTTAAGATTATCAATTTGGCAGCAGTGGGGAGGATGGATTAGAGACTGGACAGACTGTATGATGGGAGACAAATCAGAATGTCAATGAAGGAAGTGGCCCTCTTAGCTGAGCCTTTTAAGAGGAGTGAGAAGTTCCTAGACTCTGAGGTTAAAACATTCCAGCTGCAAAAACTTTAAGATAGACAATGATCCAATGTACTAAGTGAGAAGTACCTAAGACCTGGGCTTGATAGTGGTTATGTGGAAGTAGAAAGAACGGGATGATCATCTGAAGAAATGGACAAGATTTGGTGGCAAACACTTAGTTCTTGTTTGGATATTGGAAGATGCAATGGGGGAAGTGGTAAGTGAGTAAAGGGTTAAGAATGATATCCTTGGGGTAACTAGGTGGCGCAGTGAATAGAGTGGGGGGGGGGGGCAAGAGGGCCTGAATTCAAATATGATCTCAGACACTTAATAACTGCCTAGCTGTTGGGCAGCTAGGTGGCATAGTGGATAAAGCACTGGCCCTGGAGTCAGGAGTATCTGGGTTCAAATCCAGTCTCAGACACTTAATAATTACCTAGCTGTGTGGCCTTGGGCAAGCCACTTAACCCCATTTGCCTTGCAAAAAACCTAAAAAAAAATTACCTGTGTGACCTTGAGGCAAATCACTTAACCCCGTTGCCTTGCAAAAAAAAAAAAAAAAAAAAAAAAAGGAATGGTCATTCTTAAATTGAAATTCTAGTAAAAAGATAGTGATACCCTAAGTAGAAACAAGTTAGTTGGGAGAGAGGGTGAATTTAAGGGGAAAGATAGTGAGCTTTGTTTTAGAGAAGCTGAGTTTCATATATTTATGGAACATTAAACAAAAAAGAGGTAGATTATGGAATAATTTAAAGACTATGCCAGTGGAGTACAAACTCTGGCATAACAAAGATGAAAGAACTTAATGCCAGGAACAACCTACTGAAATTCAGTGAGAAACACCCTTAAGTAGGCTATAGGGAGATGAAATTTTCAGCCACAGTAATTCTAAAAACATTTAGGGAGTCAGAATCTAAACCAGTGGTTGAAATGAATATCCACTCAGATGAAATCACAGAATGATGATAAAATAATTAACAATGTGTGAAAATTACAGAATGAAAACTAAATAATTATCCAACTTTTTCATAGTACATGTCCTCAAACACCTACCTCTTTTGAAAATTAAAAGATTTCAAACTGAAGGAAAAACTTACACATGATCTATTCTAAGTTCTTCATTTTGAGGCCCCAAAAGGTAAAGTTTCTTCTCCAAAGGTGTAATAGTGATAAGTAGCAGAATTAGGTGGCACAACAGATAGAGAGCTGGACCTGGAGTCAAGAAGACTTTAGTTCAAATCTGACCTCTGAGACTTTTAGTAAGTCACTTAACTGTCTGCCTCAGTTTACTCATCTGTAAAATTGAGCTGGAGAAGGAAATGACAAACCACTCCCACATCTTTGCCAAGAAAACCCTAAATGGGGTCATGAAGAGACAACTCGACAACAAGTGTTCTTCCCATTATATCATATTAAACCCTCCATCCCCTTGCTGTCTGTAACTGCATTCACCAATAGTCTTCCCACCTTCTAGAAGACTTATGGTTAAAGTGCTGTCTTTCCCAAATAGAGCAAAAAAACAGCTGTATGTCACACACTGTATCACCTCATGGCCATATCTAGAAAATATGCTTTCCCAAAAATTTAAGGATAATAATAACATGTGATAATATAATTTTTTATGATCATCCTAAAGGAAAACAAAATAGTTCCTTGTGGTATGAACTCCCAGTCCTTTAAAAACATTGTCATTTGGGCAGCTAGGTGGCGCAGTGGATAGAGTACCGGCCCTGGAGTCAGGAGTACCTGAGTTCAAATTCAGCCTCAGACACTTAATTACCTAGCTGTGTGGCCTTGGGCAAGCCACTTAACCTCCATTGCCTTGGAAAAACAAAAAAAAAAAAATTGTCAACCTAAAAAAAAAAATTGTCATCCTAACTCTCCAGCACGTGCGCGCGCGCGCGCGCGCACACACACACACACACACACACACACAATTTGTTTTAATTGGAAGAGTTTGTGTGTGCATATGTGTGACTCTTTGCTATGAAGTGACCCTTTTGAGACTGAAATTTTTACTTTGTATCCAAGTGTGCATTTCTTCATAGGTTTAGGAGCTGGAAGAGACAAATTTTGTCCAAAACTAGTTTACTTAATATAATATCAAAGGAGCTAATTTAAGATAGACTACATAAAAGAGACAGCACCTAACATTTAAATGGAAATGTAGGCAAATATGATACATATATATGACCCATGTTCTTTCAGTAGTATTTGCATCCCAACAAGGAAAAAAATATGTAAAGACAAAGGGAAGAACAGGAATCTCATTTGGGCTATCAAGAGAAGGCACCTGGTAGTGGAGAGAAAGGTTCCTGGGACTTTGAAATCACACTCAAGGAGCAACTAGAGATAGCAGCACCTGAAACCGAAACAAAATACCAGCCCCAACTGCTGGATATATTTATAGTTCACACCCTTCCTTGGAGGCTCTTATTTAATTGTTTGGAAAAGGTCACCTGCTGGGTAGCACACTATCAGAGGAGTAAAATCAAATAAGAGACTGACTAAACCCTACAAAGGACATCTGCTTAATTATATAAGAACTTGATGCTTTGGATACTGCTGCTTTTATCCTATTTGAATAGCATGACATAGTGACTGGAATGTCCAAGGAGGCTCTAAAAAATACTACAAGATATGCCAACCTCCTGAACAAATATGTGTATTAAGCATTGTGGTAGAATAAATACACAAGGTGAATAGTTTTTCCATTTACTAAATCAGATTCTAAAGGTGATGGCATTTGGCCAATAGTTCTGGCCTCACCCACAAGACTGGCCTCTTTGAATCTCACCAGTATTTTGACAGTGAAAGAAAACAAAAAAGAGGTCATGGATTTGAGGACCCCGAGCATTTTCCCCCCTCTTCCCTAAATGCAAAGTTTTGTTTTGTTTTTTTTAATAGAGGAATAAATCATAAATCTTCAGGAATACTTTTACCAAGACTTGACTAACTATAAAATTTCTTTGGTAGAGAATACTGACAGACCACAAAAGCAAGATAAATCTTTGGTGATTCTGATTCTGAATAAAGAAGAAGACTATTATACAGTTAGATTTTACAGTGGGGAGAAAAAGAGCACCACAAACAGGTAGGATACCAGAACCTTTGAAGAAGTCACTTAAACCTTCTGGACCTTGTTTGCTTTTTCTGTGAAAATTGAGATTTGGGTCAGACTTCTCTTACAATCATTTCCAATTCCTAATTCTATGAAGCTACACATACCAGGAAGTTAAGTTAAAAAACCACAAGTCTCAAGATGGCACCCTATAACAGTAGAGAAGATCCTAACCTGGATGGAATTAATCAATAAGTTCCAGAACTTACATACATAGACATTTCGATGTATTAGAAAGCTGAAGTTTGAAGTCATAGATGATGCATGTCACTTTTTTTTCAAAATGAGTATTAATTTTCTCATCTATAAAATGAGATTAGCTCTGAATAAACCATGAGGTGCCATCTCAATCTGAATTTTATAGTGTTCTGAAAAATGAAAAAATCCAACATCATATAAAATAATTACTGTAAATACACTTTAATAAGATAGATAAGTTCTACTATTGTTCTATTACAGGGGTTGGGACTTCAGAGAAGCCTGGAAGGATTTGCGTGAACTGATGCTGAGCGAGATGAGCAGAACTCGGAAGAACATTGTACACCATAACAGTAACATGGGGTTGATGAGCAGTCTTAATGGACTTGCTCATTCCATCAGTGGAGAATACCATCTGCATCCAGAGAAAGAATTGTGGAGTTTGAACAATAGACAAAGGCTAGTACCTTTAATTTAAAAAAAAAAAAAGTTACCTTATTATGTAATTTTGCTATCTCTTATATTTTATTTTTTTCCTTAAGGATATGATTGTTCTCTCTCAACACATTCAATTTACATAAATGTATAGCATGTAAACAATGTAAAGACTAACAGACTGCCTTTTGTGGGGGATGGGGGAAGGGAAGCAAGATTGAGGGGAAATTATAAAATTCAAAAATAATAAATAAAATTTAAAAATAAATAAAAAGATAAGTTCTGAACAAAATGTTTGCTTGTATATTAATATTTCCCAAAAGGTTTTTTCCCCTTCTTTTTATGAAGTGCTTTAAGATTTTGCAAATTCTGGGGCGGCTAGGTAGCGTAGTGGATAAAGCACCGACCCTGGAGTCAGGAGTGCCTAGGTTCAAATCCGGTCTCAGACACTTAATAATTACCTAGCTGTGTGGCCTTGGGCAAGCCACTTAACCCCATTGCCTTGCAAAAACCTAAAAAAAGAAGATTTTGCAAACTGCTTAACAAATTATTTTATCTTCAAAGATTATGGAAAGTTGGTGATATTATTATGCCCATTTTTAGAAATGAAAAACTGAGTGAGAGAAGTTAAATCATAAAGTTAATCTGAGGTAGGATCATAAAGTTAATCTGAGGTAGGATAGATACTCAATTGAAATGTTAAATAATTTCTATATGAAAAGTGAGAAAACAAGTTTAACCAAAAATTACCTAGTCATCCATTCCATTAGAAAATTATATTTATTTTAAAAAATAATATGTATTGAATTTTTCAAGGCTTCTCTTCTGGTTAAATAGACATTTCTACTTTAAAAAATTATGGGATGGGCAAGTCACTTAACCCCATTTGCCTTGCAAAAAAACCTAAAAAAATTATGGGGAGAAAAGAGTAATAGATATAATAGTTAATTTTATATTTCACTGATTTAAAAACAAAATGTATAGGGAGTCTTGTGGATATCTCCACTGTTTTCCTAAGAGGTCATGAAATACATGGCTCCTTAATTGAGAATCAAGAAACACAGTATCCTATAAATACATTTATGTCATCAGCAAACACACACACACACACACACACACACACACACACACACACACACACACACACACACACAGATATATGTGATGGATATATTTACATTTAAGATACTGCAAAGCTTTTTTGCAATTTTGAGTGTTTTTTAGTTGGACTAATAATTATAAGATTAAAAACTTCGACAAAATTACATTCAATTAAAAGGATAATAATGCATGAAAAAGAATAAGATATTTTACAACTTAAATCTTAATTATATCGATGTCCTCATATTACCTAGTTTGACTATTTGGGTATGTGCATTTATGTTAAATATTTACAAAATACCAAAAATATACTGATGGGACATAACAAATTTTGACCATTCAAGATCAATTAAACAAGTCTTTAATAAAGTATCTACTATGTGCCAGACAAAATTAGAAAATGGAGTTTGCTAGTAGATCATGGTTTCTTATTTTATGTTATAGATCCCTTTGACATTCTGGTAAAGTATATAAAACCCTTCTTAGAATGGTGTTTTTAAATGCATAAACAGCATATATAAGATGGCAAACGAAAACACTTACATTGAAATACTTATGAAAATATTTTTGAAAAGACTTAAGAGACCCCATCATAAGAAATCCTGGACTAAATAATTATGATTCTAATACTCAATCTAATTTCAACATAAAATTTGAGTATGATATGGTAAATTACAGCATATTTCAACCAAAAACTGTCATTTGACATCTCTGTGAAATGATAGAAAAAAAAATCTTACTTAGATGATTTACTAAAGTTCTGTGGAAACTTGGTTAGTTGAAATGCCAATAATGGCTAAAGTGGAAAAAATATCTAGATTTTCCACTTAATCTCCAAATTTCATAACAGAATTTCATCTCCAAACAGAATAAACAATTAGAGGAAAGAGAATCTTGTATGTCTATAATTATTTGGGTTTTCACTTTTTAACATCCCAGCTCATGCATTATAAATTTTGTGGAGTACTATTAAACTAATTCACTTAGTACTAATAGATGATTCTTCTAATAATTTCTCTGGGGCATTTTGAGCAGAATGATCTTCACTGAGAAAGAAGTACTACATTTCACTTTAGCTGGTATTTTTTTAGTTTGCTGGCATAAATGAATAAGCAGACTGAAGCCAAGATGGGAATTTAGACTGCACTAGCTTGATTACAAAGGATGTTAAGGTCATTCTTATGTTCTTACTGTATTTCTTCTATCGTACTAATTAAGAACTTATTTGCGGGGTGGCTAGGTGGAGCAGTGAATAGAGCACTGGCCTTGGAGTCAGGAGTTACTTGGGTTCAAATCCGACCTCAGACACTTAAATACCTAGCCGTGTGGCCCTGGGCAAGCCACTTAACCCTATTGCCTTGAAAAATCTTTAAAAAAAATAACTTGTTTGCATCTAAATCTAAAGAACAAAGTTGATAGATATCTCTGGCCCAAAAATGAATCACTTAGAAATCACTTAGTGTCTAACAATTTCAAAAATGAACACATATGCAATGTGTTTTGACAGCAGATTATGAATGGGCATAATTTATAGAATCACAAACATTTTTAAGACTAGCTGTTTTAACAACTAAGAAGTTTGATTTTTTTTTTCCTGATCAAGATTTTATCTGGCAAAATTGAGAAAAAACAAGAATTTGTCCATCTCCTTTCTTTTGTTCAGACAGTCAACATTCATCACCTCTCTTTTATACTACTGAAATAGCCTCCTAATTGATCTTTCTTGTTTCAATTCTTTTCTTTTTTTAACGCATCTTCCAGATAGCCCATCTTCCACATAGCTATCAAAATTACATGCTTCAAGAATTGATGAGAACCTATTACTCCCTCATTTCAGCCTCTCCAGTGGCTCCCTACTTTTATTGCTGTCCAGCTATGTCCAACTCTTCATGACCCCATTTGGGGTTTTCTTGGCAGAGACAATAAATAGCTTGCCATTCCTTCTCCAGCTCATTTTACAGATGAGGAAACTGGCAAATAGGGTTGAGCGACCTGCCCAGGGTCGAGCATTTAATCAGTATCAAAGTCAGATTTCATTCCTCCCTCACTTAAATCCAGTTCATTTAGATGTCTGGCATCACCTCCCTGATGTCAAGATCCTCTTCTAAAATGAAGGACAAACAACAAAGCAGCACGAGTTGGCCCACTGAGGACCTAATTGGCCAAATGACTATAGGTTCATTGGTTTATAACTGGAAGGAACCTCAAATATCATTTAGTCCGGTCCTATTCTTTCTCAAATGAGGACACTGAGGAAATAGAGAAGTGAAGTGACTTGTCTAATCACACATAGATAGCAAGTGGCTGAACCAAAGTATGACTAAAGAGATGAATATCAATAAAAATGTAGATATGGAAACCAAGACCAATCCTATAAACTGGATCCAATAACATTAGCAGTTAGAATTAAACATTTAATGAAATGTTACACTGCATATAACAAGTGAATTTTATTTTATCTTGGTTTTATCCCCACTCCCACAAGCCTTCAGGCACTTCAGTGATTAATTATATGCCTCCAGCTATGTGAAAGAGCAATTGCAATGAAGTAATTTTAAAACTTTTGTCCAATTAAATATAAATCTATATACCTTACAATCATTTCTTCCAGTTATTCTATTTATATCTATATAAAAGGGAAGTAGGAGGGGCAGTTAACACATGAAAAAAGCAAAATGAAACCAAGGTAAGAATAGAGAAATAATTTAAGTCAAATCTTACTTGTCCAATAAAATAATACCAAAATCCAGTGGCTGTATATAAAAAAACAAATAATCTAATGATAAAGTTGGACTAATCACATTTTAAAAATTCACATACCCTTCCTCCAAAGGCTGTAATCCAAAATTTGTGAAATGTTGCACGGTATTACAAAAGGAAATACAACAGAAACAGATTAAAGTTTGTCTGATAAAGAGACTACTAAAATCTGCCACAGAAAAACATTTAGTATGTGTGTGTCCTATAAAATGTTTGAAAATCACAAATATTTTAATTTGTAATTAAGCTATTCACCTCCAAGTTTACCTTTAACGTTTCTCTAAATTTCCATCGAGATTTGGTGTTTCGTTGAAACAAATGCTCCAGTAAGCAGGAAACACTTTCTTTTTAAAGATTATATAACTTCCTCTCCTGAACAATGCTACCAACTAATATCTTAATGTCACTAAAACAAAATTACAGCTACTGCCCCTCCCCCCAAAAAAAATTAGGAATGAGACTACTAAATATTCAATCTCCAGCAGGAATGGACATTTTACTTTAAAGATAGTATAAATTCCTCTTCTAAACAATGCTACCAACTACTAATATCTTAGTGCTCCTAAATCAAAATTACAGCTACTGCTACAGCTACTGCTCCCCCCCCCCCCAAAAAAAAATATAGGAATGAGACTACTAAACATTCAATCTCCAGTAGGAATTGACATATTATTTTAAAAATTATATAACTTTCTCTTCTGAACAATGCTACCAACTACTAATATCTTAGTGCCCCTAAATCAAAATTACAACTGCTGCCCCCCCCCGAAAAAATCAGGAATGAGACTACTAAACATTCACTCTCCAGCAGGAATGGACACTTTACATCTCATCTTCCAGAGAAAAGTAACTCGGGAATGATGTCCCAAAGAAATGAACACAGCAGGCTATAAAACAGCAGCTACTTCAGATGAAGCCAAAGCAAACACTTTCAAACCCTTGTTAAATACAATTATAATGTCCTACTTATAAACGGTAAGTAGATAGACAGACAGATCATAGATTATAGATAGACAAACAGACAGACAGAAAGACAGAAAAATAAAGAAATATAGATAGGTAGATAGATAGAGATATAGATAGAAAGACAGATAGAAATATAGACAGAAAGATAAATAGATAGAAAGACAGATATATAGATAGATAGAAATACAGACAGAAATATAGACAGAAAGATAAATACATAGAAAGAAATATAGACAGAAATATAGACAGAAAGATAAATAGATAGAAAGACAGAGATATATAGATAGAAAGATAGATAGAAAGAAATATAGACAGAAAGATAACTAGATAGAGAGATATATATAGACAGAAATATAGATAGAAATATAGACAGATAAATAGACAGATATAGAAAGATAGATATATAGATATAGATAGAAGTATAGACAGATAGAAAGATAAATAGAAAGAGATATAGAAAGATAAAGATAGAAAGATAGAAAGATAGGTAGCTAGAAAAGAAATACAGACAGAAAGACAGATAGAAAGAAATTTAGATAGCAAGATAGGTAGAAAGAAATATAGACAGATAGAAATATAGACAGATAGATAGAAAGACAGAGATATAGATAGAAAGAGAAAGAAATATAGACAGAAAGATAAATAAATAGAAAGACAGAGATATAGATAGAAATATATAGATAGAAAGATAAATAGAAAGACAGAGATATAGAAAAATAGAAATATAGACAGAAAGACAGAGATATAGAAAGATAGAAATATAGACAGATAGAAAGATAAATAGAAGGACAGAGATAAACAGAGATAGATGGAAAGATAGAAATATAGACAGATAGAAAGATAAATAGAAAGACAGAGATATAGATAGAAATATAGACAGAAAGTCAGAGATATAGAAATATAGACAGATAGAAAGATAAATAGAAAGACACAGATATAGAAAGATAGAAATATAGACAGAAAGACAGAGATATAGAAAGATAGAAATATAGACAGAAAGACAGAGATATAGAAAGATAGAAATATAGACAGAAAGACAGAGATATAGAAAGATAGAAATATAGACAGATAGAAAGATAAATAGAAGGACAGAGTTATACAGAGATAGATAGAAAGATAGAAATATAGACAGAAAGATAAATAGAAAGGCAGAGATTATAGATAGAAAGAAATATAGACAGAAAGATCGAACGACAGATAGATAAATAAATAAGTAATGCAGAAATAATTAGAGTAGCAGTCGGGACAGGAGCTCCCAAGGCGCCCAACTTTTCCGAGGTGGCGCCCGTGGCAGCGGGCAGAGCACAGCCAGGGTGCCAGCCTGCCAGCGTTCCGGAGACGAATGCTCTCTCCTCCGCTACCTAAAGGACAGCGGCGAGCTCTGTCCAAGGTGGGGGAAGTCTAGGCAAATCCCTTTCCCAAAGGCCCCGAAGCCCCCGGGACGGCACTGGGAGAGGAGGGTCTCGGGACCCCCGACTGCACTCAGCCGCTTCCCTTTCCACGGACCTGTTGAAATGGGGGGGGGGGCGAAGTCGCCCCGCGGTTTGTCCAGCCTCCCCGGCTCGCTCAGTCCCCAGGAAGCCAACTCCCCCCACGCGTGCCGGCCACGGGGAGCCTCGCGCTCTGTTAGAATCCTCGGGAAACGGGCACCTACGTGCTTTCCGTGGCGCCAGTCCGCGCTCCGGGGGTCAGGCCAGCCGTCTCGCCCCGCGGGTGGCCACCCGCCGCGCGTCCGGCGCGGAGCTCCGCGGCGGCGGGACGGCGCCGACAGGTGAGGAGCGGGAGAGGCCGGGGAGGGAAGCTGGGCCACCTGCCCCGCCGCGCCGGCCCAGAGCCGCGGCGGGAGGCGCGCCGTGGGGGCGGGGCGGGCCCGGCGGGGCAGCCCTCCGCCGCCGCCGCCCGCAGCGCCGGCCGCGCCTCCGCCTCCGCGCGCACGCGCTCCGTGTCGCCCGGGGGCGCGCGCCGGCCCCGGCCGGGCACCCACCTCCACGGCCAGGCTCCGCTCGCGTCCCGCCGGCCGGCGACCCAGAGCACCAGCAAGCCGAGGCAGCCGCCCAGAGCCCGGAGCCTCGGCATAGCCGCCCCTCGCCGCGACCCTGACTGCTGCCCGCACCGTGACCTCGGTGACCGCGACCTTCAGCAAGATGGCCGCCCGCGCCGCCGCGGCCATCTTGGCAAAGGGGACGTCGACCTCTGACCCCGCATAGGGGCCGCAGCTGCCCCCCCCCCCGCCTCTGAGGACCGGGACGGTGTCCCACAGCGCCCCAGGGCTCTCCCACTGTAAAAGCAACGCAGCTTTGATTTTAGCTTTGAAAGCTAATAAGCTTATCAAAACGAGCTGCAAAGGCCCTTTTAGAAATTATCCGGCTCCATTTCCTCTTTTTTTCCACAAGAGGAAACTGAGGCGCAGGGAGGTCGCCCCACTTAGACTACCGGAAGTAGATGAGCCGCCTCTGAACCCAGGCCCTCTGACCTCATATCCTGCATCCGGTCCCCGCAATGACCGTGCAGCCCCTTTCCTGGGAAACTCACCTCATCATGATCCCCGGACCAGTGACATCATCGAGGTGCCGCATCCTCTAGCGATGAAAAGCGAATTCCTTCTACATCTATTTTTTTTTTTAGGATTTTGCAAGGCAAATGGGGTTAAGCGGCTTGCCCAAGGCCACACAGCTAGGTAATCAGTAAGTGTCTGAGATCGGATTTGAACCCAGGTCCTCCTGACTCCAAGGCCGGTGCTCTATCCACAGCGCCACCTAGCTGCCCTCTTCTACATCTATTTTACTTAAATACTCTCCCACCCGGGCCATGGGCTAGCTAACCAACATCTTCAACTTGGAGCAGCTTAATAGTCTTTTTAAAAAGCATTCATAGGAGTGGCCAGGTGGTGCAGTGGATAGAGCACCGGCCCTGGAGTCAGGAGGACCTGAGTTCAAATGCGGCCTCAGACACTTAACCCAGCCGTGTGGCCTTGGGCAAGCCATTTAACCCCAATGCCTTGCAAAAACCTAAAAAATAAATTAATAAATAAAATGCATTGACAGAGAAGAAACTGTTGTTTAAAAGAAAAACAAAGCTTATGACTCATTTGCCTTACAAAAACCTAAAAAAATAAATAAAATGCATTGACAGAAGAAACTGTAGTTTAAATGAAGAACAAACCTTAACTCATTTGCCTTGCAAAAATATAAAATAAAAATAAATAAAATGCATTGACAGAAGAAACTGTAGTTTAAATGAAGACCAAACCTTATTGACTCATTTGCCTTGCAAAAACCTTAAATAAATAAAAAAAAATAAATGAACTAATGAATGAATGAATAAATAAATGAAATGCATTGACAAAGAAGAAACTGCAATTTAAATGAAGACCAAAGCTTATTAACTTCAATTTTTAAAAAAACATTGTCTTATGGATTGTTATTTTTTTTCTCTCTAATGTTTTCTTTTTCGGTTTGGATTTAATTCTCTCACAATATAATAAAGTTGATCAGCATGGTTATAAATGCAGAGCCTCTATCAGATTGCTTTCTGTAGAGGGAAAGGAGAGGGAAGGGAGGAGAAAAATATAAAAGTGAAGTTTGCCACAGTTTGATTGCTAAAAACTATCATCATATGTAGTTGGAAAAACAAAGTATACCAAAATAAAATAAAATAAAATGTATTGACAACTCTACTATATGCTCAGTTGGAAAGAAGAGACATTTTCATCTGAAGTTTGTGAAGCTTGTGGTATGAAGTAATTATTAAATATTAATGGTCACAGTGTTTATTATTCTGGAAGTGTTCTACCATTTTAACAGATGTTACAGTTTCCCAGATCATACAGTTCTCATTTAAATTAACATTTTTTTCTTTCCTGTGGTGTTGAAACTAGGAAGCTGCACCAGAGCTCTGTCAAATTCCCTGAAAAGATATGTTTAAGATTGCCAGAATTAGACTGAGCGGCTGTGATCCCAAAGGATAATAATAGCTGACAGTTATTTATGTTACCTTAAATAATACATTTACATTACCTCATTTAATCCTCACAACAACTTTCTCTATTACTATCTTTATTTTACAAACAATGTAACTGGAGTGGTGAGTTTGAGGGCTACCTTAATTGTCAGAGGATGAATCTCTCCCGACCCCAAGTCCTGACCCTTTCCACCTGCCAACTTTTCCTTTCCTTACCTGAAGCCAAGTGTCTCTCAAGGGAGGGCAGAGAATTGTTCTGTTATGGCAGGAAATAAAAGAACAAAATATAGAGATAACTTCAGGAAGCTGCAAGACAGTCCATTTTGTACAGTAAAAGTAACTACACTGTTAAGTAATAAAAGTTGGGTTTCTCTTATTTGCATAAGGATGGTGGCAAGTGCAGGCTTTATCATGCCTGTCTCACTACTAGTGTAACCTTGGACAAATCATTTCATCTCTTTAAGTCTCAATTTCCTTATCTGTAAAATAAAGGATTTGAACTGTTTGGGTTCTAAATTTCCTTATGATCCTATGATTCCCCAGGTTAGAATTTCCCTAATAGCTGGCTATTAGTTGTAGTATGCTCCGGCAGTGACTGAGTCTGGGTGGAGCTAACAATTTACCTTTTTGCCAGAGGCTCAGAAAGTAAACACAGCCCCAGAAATAAAAACAGAAGTAGTGACCTAGATTACTGTTAATACTTCACATGCCCCAACCACTACTACAAAAAAAGGGACAATCTTCAATACATACAGATTGGTTCTTACACTCATTCCCACCAACATATCATATGCTAAGACAGTCTACACAAACTCTGTGCTCCATCTGGATATTAGAACAGGTGCTTAAAGATAAACAAATGCATGCACACAAGGTTAAAAACCTAAGAAAGAATAGTCATCCAATTCACCATGAAAACAAAATTAATTATATAAACAATAAATAAAGGTGCAGAGTGGCAAAGTTGATAGAGGGCCTGCCTAGAAGTTAGGTCTAGGTTCTTGTTTCTCTCACATAGTATCTGTGACACCATAGAAAATGGGGGGGGGTGGTTTTTTTAAATCTCTTAAGTCAGAAAACTTTTAATTCATTTGTTATTCTTCAGTCTCGTCCATTTAAGGTTTTCTTGATCAGCATACTGGAGTAGTTTGCCATTTCCTTTTGCAGCTCATTTTACAGGTGAGGAACTGAGACAAACAGGTTAAGTGACTTGTCCAGGGTCACACAAACAGTAAATTGTCTGAGGTCACATTTGAACTCAGGATTTAGAGCTGGAAGACCCTAGAGATTATCTAGTCATTTGAGAGTCTATTAGTTGAAGATAAAGAGAGTTAGCTAGCAGCCAGGAAGTAGTAACTTCTAGTGGAAAGGTTAGCTGAAGTTTTTCTAGGTTTTCTCGCTGAAAAGTAAAAAAAGACCTGGTTCAAGATGGGCCCTATTTCTTTCTGATCAACTAAGACAGATCATCTGACTCCTCTGAATTTCATCTTCCTCATATCACAAATGAGAAAACTGTGCTCCAGAAGAGCTAAGTGCATTGATATAGTCACTCATATGTCAAATGACAAAGAAAGGATCTAGCCTCAGATTCTCTGATCCCAAAACCAGTGTGTTCAACAAATAACTTCTCAAACTATTAGCTCTCCAAATTACAGACAAGTTACTAGTCTGTATTAGTTCATGGGAGCTTCAGAGAAATGCAAAGTTTCCCATAGAGCTGAAATCACAGAACTAGAGCAAAAGGAGATAAAAAGTAATAAATGATCATTACATATATATATATGTATATGTGTATATATATATATATATATATATATATATATATATATATATATACACTTTGCTACTCTCCTCATATAAAAGAAAAACAGGATTTCTAACCAACCTAGTCTATCTACAGAAAAAAAAAAGCTGTGAAATTCTGTTCCCTCGACAATGAAAAGGCATTGTTCTGTGTTCCATTTTTAGCAAGCCCCCCCCATACAAATTGTCTAGCAAGCCTTATTGCATGGTACAGCCTGCACAATGCATTCTCTGCATTTTATTCATGGCTATTTCAGACTGTCACTTGACTGAACTGGGCCTTGTTTATCCTTTTGTTCTATTTTACAGCTAGACCACATACATACTTAGTATTATACACAATGATGTTTACTTTTCTCTCCCTTCAAAATATCACTAATTTTGAAATGTCTTTCACCAGATGAAAGGTACATTCCAACAATTCTCTAGGAGTGGTTGGTCACTAATAAGAATATTTTTTGAAAATAGTAATAAAATAATATTAATAAAATTCCCAAATAATGTATATTAAAACTTCAGAGGAATTACATTTAAAGAATGCTTACTGAGGAACCCATATCTCTAGAGAGGTAAGAGCTCTGCCTTTCTTAGGCTCCTCTTGGTTGAGGAAGTTCAAGTAAGGGAAGGCCAGAAGCTAAGGGCATAGAGAAAGCTAACTATCAGTCAACCAGCGATTGATACATTTTGATTATCCTTAAAGTTTTATAGATCACTTACACTCAGAAGCAGTCTAGGAATTGAAAAAACAGGGCTAGCTAGCAATCAAAAAATTCCTTCTTCTAGTGGAAAGATTAGGGGAAAGTTCTAGACCTGGTCTTATTTCTAATTAGCTATGTGATCTCAAACAGATCATTCAACCTCTGAGTTTCACCTTTCTCATCTTTAAAATGAGAGGGTTGAACTAGAACAGGAGCTTAACCTTTTTTGTGCAATGAATGCCTTTTAAAGTCTTATAAAGCCTGTGAATTCCTTCTCAGAATAATTATAAAAACAAACAGGATTACAAACAAAGTCAATATATTGAAATAAAGATGTAATTTTGTTTTCTTATCCAAGTTCATGTCTCCCTTGAAATTTCTCCATGGATGCCACCCCTAGATACTCCAGGTTAAGACTAGAATGATCTCTAAAGTAATCTTCCAGCCCTCAAATTTTCTGAGTTCTTATTGAGTTTAGAAAAAAAACCAGAATTATGCTGGCTACCTTTTATCTCTATCACCAGTTTTTCCTTCTGACAACAAAGAACAAGAGAAGCTTTATAAAATTATGTTTTAGGGAAGAAAAATGGAATTAAGAAATAAAGCCCATGACTCAGAAAGGTGTTTATAGTATTCAATTTTCAATATTAATATATCCTTCAGGAAAGGTACTAGTAAAAAAAATACTTCCCAGTCCAACTCACCTCCCTAGAGATGAGTCTTTCAGAGTTAATAGTTGGAGAGACAGATGCCTTCAAGAGTCTGCTCGATGTCACCTGAAAGAACAACAGCAACATTAGAAAGCAGCTTACAAAAGGAAAGAAAAGCTATAACTAAAGCTTTATATATATATATATATATATATATATATATATATATATATATATATATCATAACAGTAATTTCATTCTTCTAGGCATGAGATCATACTTCCACTATAATATTTACCAGAATGTCAAAAGATAAGCTAGAAAGATGAAAATGACATTTTGTAATGTAAAAAGTAATATCTATTGTGTGTGCCTACTTTTCTCTTATTTAAAGAATTCAAAGTATTATTCTAAAAATAAATACACAGACCCAGGAATTATTAGCTGAAAAGAAGGAAGATATCAAATTCTTGAAAAGGAAAAGATTATTATTATTATTATTATTAATAATACTCAAAATGGTGGCAGAAAAAAAGTATCATTAAGTACCAACTCATACACCTAATTTCTCACCTCTACAAAAATCTCATCATGATAATGTACATGGTTTTCAAGGCTATCCTTGATAGAAGAATGAGAAGGGAACAGGCAGACTTTCTTGTGTAATATTCTACAGCAGAACATATCATTGCCATCATGCAATTGTGAAGTTGTAAAGAATACAAGATCCCACAATGTTTAGATTGTTTTTAGTTTTTAAAGGGGTTTTAAATGGTAGAACAAAATGCTTCCTTGAAGATCGTGCTCCAACAAATCTCCATGCACGTGCTGAAATTATATAAGATTTCTTGACAAATATAACAAAGAAAATTGTGACAACCCTGATGATAAATAATGAGCCAGATATAAACCAGAGACACACATGCTAACCAAAATGTGTTTGCCTTTGTCATTGGAGATGTCAGAATTGAGTCCAGATGTTAGAGAGATTTTGTATACATGTTGAGGTCCTTCAGATGCTCCTTTTTGCCATTGACATCAAACTTACTGAATATGCCAAACTATATTATTAACAAGGAATTACACAAGAAAAGTAGTGCATAAGATAAATAAAACCAATGCAATCAAAAGAAATTAAAGCTATCATCATACAAAAAATGCTCTAAATAATTATTCATATTCATGTATTGAGAAATACAAATTAAAACAACTCTGAGATACCAACTCACACCTATCAGATTGGCTAAAATGACAAGAAAGGAAAATGCTAAATATTGTGGGAAAACTGAGACAATAAGAGTCGTGAACCAATCCAACCATTCTGGAGAGCAGTTTGGAACTATGTCAAAAGGGCAATAAAACTGTACCTATCCTTTAATCCGTCAATACCACTACTCAGTCTATATTCCAAAGAGATCATAAAAGGGGAAAAAGACCATATGTACAAATATATTTACAGCAGTTCTTTTTGTGGCGGCAAAGAATTGGAAATTGAGGGGATACCCAGCAATTGAAGAATAGCTGAAAAAATTGTGATATATAAATGTGATAGAGTACTGTTGTTCTGTGAGAAATAATGAGCAGGAAGATTTCAGAAAAAAATCTGAAAAGACTTGTATGAACTTATGCTAAGTGAAGTGAGCAGAACCAGGAAAATATTATACACATTAACTGCAACATTGTGTTTTGGTCAGGTCAGTGATGAAGGACAATGCTAGAAGATGCCATTCACATCCATAGAAAAAAGTTTAGAGTTTAAATGCAGATCAAAGCATACTATATTTACTTTTTAAAACTTATTTTATATTCTTTTTTCTCATGGTTCCCCTTCCCCTTAGTTCTGGTTTTTTTTTCTTTTGCAATATGATAAAAAAGGAAATATGTTAAACACAACCATACATCTACAACCCATACCAAATTACTTGCTGTCATGGGGAGGGGGAAGGAAAAGGAAGAGAGAAGAAAAATGTGGAACTCAAAAGCTTACAAAACGAAGAATGTTGAAAATTATCTTTGCATTTAATTGAAAACAAAATAACAGCCAAAAAATTAATAGACTCCAGTTTGTTTAATTGTAGAGCTTTTCACTGACCATAAACCTCAATGAAAAGATGTTAAGACTCTGACCATTGTTATCACAAATCCTTTTTTTGATAGCTAAAATGGAACCATTCTGGTGAGTTGAAGAATGACATTTACTGGTAAATAGGACATATATTTCCTTTCTGAACTGACTTGGGTACATGTCTCTTGTCTATTCTTTATGTGGATATTAATAGAAACTTTCCCCCAATTTGTATGATGCCTATGGAAAGAAAAATGAATACTTAAAGGGAAAGTCAAAATAATACAGATTCAAATATACTCAATAAGTCAGAATATTAGTTTCTGACATAGCTCTGAGATATGAATTTAGATTTATGGGAGTCCAGAGAAGCTATAAACTATGGGTCATACCTAACAGAGGAGTTTTACATTGTTTTTATGTTGTAGGATAAAGATCAAGGTAAAGGCCCATGTCAGTTATGTCAGGCTAAGTGAGGCCATTATAAGTACCTAGTTTTAGAAATGAGAGGTGGTGGTGGTGATGGTAGTGGTGATCAGACGCCAGAATGAGGTGTCAGTAACCCCAGTTCTGGAACTTCCTCATAGAAGGAATGGAAGCTGAGAAGAGGAAAGAGGGAAAGTGACTCCAGGGTTCACCTTGAGAAATCAGAAGATTTGTCTTGAAATTTCAACTCTAATACTATCTGTGTGACCTTAGATGAATCACTGAACACTGCTGGCCTCAATTTTCTCATCTCTAAAATAGCAAGTATTGGATTTCATTTTATGGCTACATTTTATTTTTCTGGGATCACTTCTTGATCTAGATCAATGATCTTGATCACAGTGAAAAATTCTTTGTGATTCCCAAATTAATTGTTCTAAGAGGGAAGGAGAAACTAAAGTTCTAAAACGAATAGGAAAATAAAGTCAGCTCCAGTTTCCCCCCAAACTGGAGACTGATTACCTTCCCTATAAGATTCAAAGCATACAAAAGATTTTTGGAGAAGGAAAGATAGATATGATCCCATGGTTTGAATAGACCATAATCCTACAGAACCAAATTCTGAAGGCAAAATTATAGATTCTGATTAGGAACTAAAAAGAGGAACCAAAAGACCAATGTCACTACACAGGAGGTCTCCCTAATAAATCTGAGTTCACTTAAAAAAAAAGCAGGGTGGCTAGGTGGCACAGTGAATGGAGCATTGGCTCTGGAGTCAGGAGTACTTGAATTCAAATCCAGCCTCAGACACTTAATAATTACCTAGCTCTGTGACCTTGGGCAAGCCACTTAACCCCACTGCCTTGTAAAAAACCTAAACACACACACACACACACACACACACACAAAGGAGGAATTAGGGATTAAAGGTTAAATTCAAAGAAATGGAATGGACCCAGACTTCTACTTCTTTTCTGCCCAAAACAGCCAACCCTCTTACTAAAGTGATTCTCAACCTTTTTTCATATGAGGACATCTTTCTTAAGGTAGAAAAATTATAAGGACCCCCATATAATAGGACTTACAATTTTAATATCTGTTGCCTGAGGGAAAAAATTTTTAAACTTTACCTTGATCTTTATCCTACAATGTAAAAACAATGTAAAGCTCCTCTTTTAGGTATGACCCACAGTTTATAGCTTCTCTGGACTCCCATAAATCTAAATTCATATCTCAGAGCTATGTCAGAAACTAACATTCTGACTTATTGAGGAATATGAATTGAGGAAGATTTTATGACATGGAAGTATATTGGCTATGACTTCATAGAACCTGTGTTTGAATCTTGGTTCTGTTACTCATCTGCTTCTTCATTTGAAAACTGAGAAGATTGTACTAATTCTCTAAGGTTTTGGTTCTCCCCTAAATCTATGATCCTCTGAAGAATTCAATAATACTTTTAAATAAATATGTGTTTTATCTGTAAAGGAGATGTTCAAGAGTTTTTCTGTAATCCCACAATAAGGTGGGAAGAAATTTCTCAATCACCTTGACAGAATCATAAAGCCTTGGAAACTGATGTCATACAGAAAACATCTATTGATAGACTAAGAAAATCAGTCATAATCTTTGGGCCTATATAAATAAAGCAAGTTAAGACCAGGAGCTACCACATACTCCAGAAGAAGATACCTTATCCAGTAATTGGAGAGTCAGTTTGAGAAAATTCAAGGCATATTTGAAGGAACTGTGATACAAATTGAAAACAACACAGATACAGAGAGGCAGTCACTTAAGGCCAGATATAGTTTAAAGGTACATAACCTCTGGAAGCAGAGAAGAGGACCTACTATGGATTCAAGAAATTGCCATCATATTTCCCTGAAAATAAGCTGTAGCATGTTTTTTTTTCATGATGCTCATAATATAAGCCCTACTCCCAAAATAAGCCCCAGTTAAGATCGTCAGCCAGATGGATGCACTGAGTATGTCTGCTGAAACATACAATGGACATACTGAATTATAATAATATTGATGTAAAATAAATTATAAATAATACTGACATTAATACTTAAAGTAGATTTTTTGTACATGAATAAATGTAGATCCCTGAAAATAAGCCCTAATGCATCCTTTGGAGTACTAATTTATATAAGACCCTGTCTTATTTTCAAGGAAATATAGTAGTTCTAGCAAGTGAGATTTGTGAGGGTTTCTCTAGAGGAGACTTTAAAATATATCAGTCCTGAAAGAGTAATGTGTATTCCCTGTGTATGTGACTTATTCCCATTATTCCTCTAAGTTTTAGTCCATTCTTTCCATGAATGCTATACATGTGTTTTTGTGGGTGAATGTTCCCCATGTTTAAGAGAGGAGGAATATTTTGTTGCCTCTGTTTATTTCTATAACAAATTCATAAAGGCCTTTGTTGAAATGAAAATTGAGGAGATGTCCATCAATTGGGGAATGACTGAATAAATTATGGTAGATGAATGTAAAGGAGTACTATTGTTCTACAAGAAATCATAAATGACCCGTGACTTCAGAAAAGCCTGGAAAGACTTATATGAACTGATGTTACTCTAAGTGAGCAGAACCAGAAGAACTTTGTATACATTAATATAGCCAGATGGCTGCAGTTCCTCTCAGTTTTTCAGTGATCGTGGACAATCCTAAAAGACCTGCTATGGACAATGCCATCCACATCCAGGAAAAAACTATAGTCTGAATGCAGAGCAAAGCATACAATGCTCCCTTTTGAAAACTTCTTTATGTGCATTCTTTCACATGGTTTTTTTTTTCTCCCTTAGTTCTAATTCTTCTTTCACAACATGACTAATATGGAAATATGCTAAACATGGTTGTATATGTACAATAAGCATAAATAAGACTGTTCACTGTCTTGGGGAGAGGGGAGGGAAGGGAGGGTAATAAAAATGTGGAACTCAAAAGCTCGCAAAATGCTGAATGTTGAAAACTGACTTTTGCATGTAGTTCGAAAAAATAAAATTTAAAATAAAATGCCTTTGCTAAGAGCTAATTGTTACCTAACGAATGTTAACAGGAAAGCACAACAGTGTTGATGGACTAAAGTTTTGGGATAGAGTAGAACCTGTGGCATAGTAGCCATCTTCTGGGGGAGTAGTGAATAATTTGTTAATCACCTACTATTTGCCATAATGCTAAGCTGTAGGAGGAGCCAAGAAGGCATGTTCTATATTAATCACACTTGATGATATTGTCCTTAGTTCTTGAAGAAGATAAGACAAGAGGGAGGTGATACCATGACAAGCCTATTAATTGGATTTGAGTGAAGGGGTGCTGTGCTAAGTCACCAGGTTCACTTTCTCCTCCAGAGTCATCTGGAAAGTGGCCAGATATGAATCAGGAGATGGTCCTGAATGCAAGACAATCAGGGGTAAGTGATTTTTCCAAGGTCACAAATCATGTCTGAGACCTCAACTTGAACTCAGGTCCTCCTGACTCCAGGGCTTGGGCTCTATCCACTGCACCATCTAGATGCATCAATATACATGCCTGTTTGGTATGTTTGGTAAATCTTAATTGATATATTCAATTCTATTCAATAGGCATTTATTAAATGCTTCCTATATCTATGCCAGGCACTATTGCTAAGACCTGGAGAAACAGGAAAGAAAAAAAAAAGACAGTACTTGCTTTCAAGGAGGACACAATCTAATGGAAGAAGATAATACACAAAGGAAGCTGAAAAGCAAAGGAGGAGACCACCAGGGGATTATAAAGTTCTATGGGAGATCAAATCAAGTAGAGCTGCTGGTGAAAAAATGTAGAGTTACTTGGAAAGTTCAGAATCTATCTCTTAACAAAAGGAAAATTTGCAGAGGAGTTTAGTAATACCACCTCCCAGCCCTTCAAACAGAGGGGAGAGGCAATTGAGGGGGTTGAAAAGGTGATGGGTTTCAAAAACCAAATTAATCAGTCTTAGTCAATATATATTGTGAAAAATTATTTGTTCAATCAAAAGAAGGCATGTTTACTCATTGTCTAAGTCAGGTTATATATTTTTTTTGCATTAAAAGATCAAAATGAAATCCCTGAATCATTTCACTTTTGGTTTTCCCAAAGTTTTAAAGCAGAAAATGGGAAACCACTGTTCTAATGGTCTGTCTAGTTCTCTGACACCCATCTGTTTTGTTGGCTTGCCTCTCATCACCATGTCACTTAGATGAGACAGGATAGGGTATATATATATATATAATAAGAGATGGTATTTCAGTCAGTTTTAGTTTAAATGTATTTAGAACCACCCACACTGGGGTGGCTAGGTGGTGCAGTGGATAGAGCACTGGGCCTGGAGTCAGGAGTACCTGAGTTCAAATCCGTCCTCAGACACTTAATAATTACCAAAGCTCCTTGGAGGCAACTTTTATTTAAACTTAAACTGTTTTTCCCCCCATTGACCTAGTATATTCCTATGTGTACTGGAATGTTTGTTATATTTGTCATATCTTCATCCTATGCACCCAATACTGTAAAGTTGAAGTATTTTTCTTTCTGTCTCTGTGTGTGTCTCTCTCTCCATACTCCTAATCATCTTGCCATTAGCTGTAATTCTTTAATTATCTGTCTTTGTTAATCTGTTTCTCCTACCTTCATCTGTGAGTATAGAAACTTTGTGCTTAGAGCAAATACTTTCTTTTTAGGGCTTTCAAATATTCTTGTGTCTTTCTCATTTGAAATTCTGGACCCTGAAAGTTTGCCATTTTCTTTTCCTTTTCTCTCTTCTCACCCTCTTCTATATTCTTCTATCTTTGCCTCTTCCTTTTTTTTCTCTTTCTCTCTTTTAGTCTTCCTGATACAAATTCAAGCTACTCTTAGCTCTGCCCATAATGGTGAATTTTTTCATATTTTTTTAATATGCTTCCTAAATAGGCATTGGGTATGGTCCAGTAATCCAAGTTTAGACCTACATAATTCTTTCTAAGTCTGTCACTTTCATTCAGCTACCAACATGGTATCTTTCAAATCTAAAATTCCATGACACTCCTCAGACCTTCCCTTCTGCCCCCTCTGCCCTCTGGTGGCTTTTGGGGAATACACAATATATGATAGCAAAATATCAGAAGAAATAATAGAGATTATTAAATAAATTATATAATGATATATTTGAGGGAAACAATGAAAAAGAAAAATATACTTTTTTCAGACAGAGGCACAAAAAATATCCATCCTTCATAGAGGTATAAAAACTAGATATATTACTTTCAAGGTTGTATAATCAAACCAGGAATATAAGAAAACCAGGATCAAAAATGGAGGTTAATATCCTGGATGACTTCCCTAGACCTTTTGTCCTTACCCTCACATTGATTTGCATGCCAACCACATTTATGTGACCAGGGATGGCAGTGAGTAATTTTGTAGGTCTAGCCCTGCATAGCTCTTTGTTAGGTAGAATCTCCAAAGTTACTTGAGGGCTATCTTTAGACAATCAAGGGTTTGACGAGACTTAAAAGGACTTTTCTAATTTCGTTCTGGTTAGATGGGTCAAGAGAGAATGAGCTGGGACAGCAAAAGAACATTTTTTTTTAAAGAGATACATTCCTGACCTGAAGGCTTCATTTGGATTTTTCTGGCTTTCCTGACTGAATATAGTGGTCAAAGCCATAAGCTCTAAAAGACTTAAAGGTATTTATGATCTCATCTGTGTAGATTTTTTCTGTCTAGACCATGATACAGATCTCAGCTCATCCCCACCTTCCATGAAACTCTTATCCATGTTCTCCAAAAGGTTAACTTCAAGGTGTCCATTCAATGTACTAAAGACTTCTCTTATTCTCTTGATATCATATTAGTTGATTATTTCTCATTCTCACCATAAGATCACAGATGGAGTCATCTTTTTAAATCACATTTCTTTACTGTCAACTTTTACTTTGTTTCTTTTATAGATTCTCCAATTTGTATGTGTTATGGTCTGCCCACTATCACCATATTCTTTTTTTTTTTTGATCCTCTGAGTGATACTCATTTTTAATTCCCTGGAGACTAGTTTTCCACAGAAAACCAAATGAAATTTTCTAAATGAGCTTTTGTTTCAGAAAGAAGTTTGGAATCATTAAAGGAAACTGATTACAATCTGTACTGCTATCCAAAATATATCTACCACTAAACAAGTTCCAGATTTATTCATGTAACTACATCATGATATTTCATAATAAGCCTTAAGTTGTATAGACTAAAATATCTTAGCCCTTCCTCATAAAGGGAGAAATGATTATCTGATGTACCTCAACAGATGGTAGCAAAAATACTCCTAAGCAAACATCACAGTTCGACACAATCAAAGGTGCCCATTTGGCGTTATGTAACATCCAACAGAGGGTAGAAGAGTGTGGCAGAGAAAAGCACAAAGCCATCAGTGGCTCTATTGGTCAGAGCGTAACTCTGCCAGAGCCTTTATCATAGAACTTGTTCTTCTATATGTGCCTGTTGTTGTGAACCTCATTTTGGTTTTTCTTGGCAAACTCACAAGAGTGGTTTGCCACTTCCTTCTCCAACTAATTTTATGAATGAGAAAACTGAGGCAAATAGTCACACAGCTAGTAAATATCTCAAGCTTGCACTCAAATTCAGGACTTCCTGACTCTGGGCCTGGAATTCTATCCGCTTCACCACCTAGCTGTCCTCCATATGTGTCAAGGTCATATATATTTTTTCTGTGGTCATGTGATAACCAGTGAGAAATTATATTCTTATGGGTATGATTACATGGTAGAGAAAACTTGTTCCTTATTTTGCTATGCTGCTTAATTTTTTTAACTTTGAACTGAGTTCTTTTTTGATTGGCTTAGTTCAAAGTTAAAGTTAACAAGTAACAGACTCAAGAACTATAGATGAAATGAGTGTAAATTTTCTAGTAGGAATATATGTTAGAAGGGTTCCAGGTATTACAATCACATATTGAGTCACAAAGAAAATATAGGTGTATATATAGAGAGAGAATCAGATACTTTATACACTTATTTCAATCAGTCAATGAAAGTTTTTATTACCTATTTACTAGGTGTTGAGTATTTTGCCTGAGGAATGTAAAGACAATAATGAAATAGTCTCTGTCATTAATAAACTTCTATCAGAAGTAATAAGTATTTGCAAGAATAAATGCAAATAGGGATGCCCACCCTTGGAGAAGATGGTGCTGCCAGCAACCACAGTGTGTGGGTCACATCTCATCTGTGTGCTCCCTGGTCTCTGGTCTTACCCCCTCTGGGTCCACCCCAGCCCAGGCACCCCTCCCTCCCAGTTTCCAGTGTCTCTCAGGCCCTCTGTCCCAGTGCTCAGCGACATGCATGAGTGGATATCAATTGAAAATGGTATTGGAATAGTAGGAATCAGCAATTTTGCACAAGATGCACTGGGAGATGAAGTTTACTATAGTTTTTTCAGAAGTTAGAACAAAAGTGAAGAAATAAGAAGAGTCTGGAATATGAAAACTGCCAGAAAACTATGTTCTCTAATAACAGGAGAAGTCATTGAAATTAAGGGAGCTGTTGCAGAAGATCCAAGGATTAACAAATCTTGTTATGATGATAGTCGGATGATCAAGATGACACTGAGTAACCCCCTTCAGAACTTTATGAACTTGATGGTGCATGAGAGAGACACACAAAAAAAATCTATCTAAGATTGAACATTGGATTCCAAAATAAATTAGCATAAGAACATAGCCCAGTATGGTTTTGTCCTAAATTAGTGGGATGTGGAAGGTTAGCATTTCTAAAACACAACCATGGCATGGAGAAAAATTTTTAACCTACTCAGAAATGCCTGGAATGAAAATGCTTTTACTATTTGCACTACTTCTTCCTAGTAATTTTTAAGTTAGTGTCTGAATTCATTGTACCATATGTGCTAAAATAAATTCTGATACCATACTTCAAGTCTTAAATCAATAATGTTGTTATGACCATTCAACTCTATCTATTCGCAGTTTTGTTCAAAATATCTTTGGTTGTTTTGTCCATGGGAATAATTTACTGTTGTCAGATAAAGAGGCAATACCAATTTCATTTTTGAATAAACTACTTGGCTGAAGCTATTTTATATAGATGAGGCTTTAACCTTGCAAGAGAAAAAGTAATGAAATTTAATAAACTTTTTTAAAATGCTAAAAAAGATATATGCAAATAATAAAGGGTAAATTTTGTGGGGTCGAGTAATGGTGACTTAGAGAATCAGGAAAGGATTCATGTAGATGTCACTTGAGCAGACTTTTTGAAGGAGACATGATTCTAAGAGGCAAGGTAAGGTGAGAATACAAACCAGGACACACCCTATAACCCTCATGTATATATAAAGGCATAGAAATAGAAGAAGGAATGCTCTGGGTAAGGACTGCAAGCAGGGCACCTTGACTATAACATAGAGTATAGAAAGAAGAGTATTATATAATAAAGTTGGAAAGGTAGGTTGGGGTCAAGTTCTGAAAGACAATTAACACTAACAGAAAAGTTAATAGACTTATTGGAATTTATTGAGTTGTGGAGTGACAGATATAAGTTTAATTTCAGAAAACACTTTGGCATATATAATACTTTGGTAATGTAAAATATGAATTAGGAAGTTAGGAGAAAAGAAATGAGGACCTAAATTAGAGTGGTACTCATGGAACAGAGAAAAGGGAATAGATGTGAGAGATAATGTAGAGACAGAAATGACAAAATTGCCAACTGACCAGATGTATAATAAGGGACATTGAGGAATCAAGAAAAATGCCAAGGTTGAAATCCTGCATTACTGGATGTATGATGGACTGCTCAGCAGAAATAGGGAAGTACAGAAGTACCTTTAGGGGAAGAATAATGAGTTCAGTTTTAGGCATGTTGAATTTGAATTGTATACAGAACATCCATTTAAAACATCCATCAGATATTTGGAGATTCCTAACTGAAATTCAGAAAAGTGGTTAGGACTGGCAAAAGTGTCTGATCCTATAAAAACACTCCTGGTAACTTTATCAGGTACAAAATATCTTATTCTACCTTGGAGAGAATGCAGAAAATACATAAATAACTAATAGTAACTCACAAGTCCTTTATAGCATTCTTCCTTCATTTAAGAGTTGTACCTTCTTGGGAAGCTAGGTGGTACAAAGGATAGAGCAACAAGTCCCAGGTTCAAATCCAGCTTCAGATACTTGATACTTACTAGCTGGGTGACCTAGGGCAAATCACTTAACCCCATTGCCTCACCAAAAAAAGTATTCATATTTCCACTGGATTTGCATTGTCCAAATAACTCATTCTAGTACCAAGTCCAAGATTTTGGTTGTGGTTATTTTGTTTGTACCATGTCATATCTCTTTTTTATCTTGCTGATACTCTAGCTGATAGAATGGAGAAGGGGAGAGAGGATGACATGGGCTTTCATAATTTTTCTTTCTCCAAGATGTTGATGCTGGACCAGGAATTCTCTTGTCTCTCTTTAGAAGGCATGCTTATGCACCCAAGAACTTGGGTTTGCCAGAAGACTAAAACTATAACTGACTCTACTCAGTGGCTCCCTTCTCTCTCAAGAATGTAACCCTCTGACCCTTTGGTGAATCCTATGAACCCCTCCTAGGGGTGTTTTTAAATACATGAAAGAAAATGATAGGATTACAAAGGAAGTCAATTACATTAAACTATAATTATTAAAATATTTAAAAATACAATTAACACAAAAATTTTAAGTTCTCAGATTCTAGGTTTGGGAACTCTTGATCTAAATAGCTAGAGTTTAGGAATTCTAAATTCTTGGCCTCCTGATTCCTATTTCTTGAGATCATGTGGTTGAGAAAATGTATAACCATCTTTTGACTTTGGTTCTGCCTGCCCATTACCCCATTGGCTAACATTTCTTAGTTTAAGAAGCTGCCATCTCTGGAGCTGAACAGTTTTCAAAGAGGATAGTAAGTCTCAGGGAGAGGGAGAGGAAATGGCATTGTGCAGGTGCATATATACCCCACCCTAGAATCTAAATTACATTGAGTTGTAGATTCAACCTATAATTGTTTGATAAGTCAATTCATCCTCAGTAAGATATAATTAATGTTCCAAACACAGGTTCACTTCTTGATAAAGTCATAATACTGATAAGTATCTCCCTTGATCATCTCCATACTTCAGTAATATTCTAGAGTTTGATGCAATTAACACAATGTCATCTGCAAAATAGTATATATGGAAGGTCTCACTATCAATAGTAATACCCTTCACTTGGATTCAAATAGAACATCCTCCATGATAATTACCTGCCCTTGATTCCATCTATATTTTTATAATCTAAGTTTGGCTGGTGAGTTCTCTGTGTACTTATACTATGTCTTCAGAAAATTCACAATTCTTCTCAGCAAAATTGTTTCCTTTTATGTCTTAAAAATTTCATTCCTGAGCTTCCCATCCCTTTCTGCATTAATTTTTTTCCTGTAGAATTTTAATTCATGAGATACTATCCATCCTTTCTCTGAACTTTTGGAAATCTAGTTTCTCAAAATCTAGGGTACCTGGAATACTGAATTTCTCTCCTATAGCACAAACTCTAGAACGAAATGGTCAAATTTGTTATCAGTTTCATTCCAGCAACCTGTTTCTCCTTATTAGGGAAAATCAGATTCAGAACAAATTTTCCCCCTGGTTACTTCCACCACTTCTTAAAGATTAATTTATCATTAAGCAAGTCAAAAAATTGCTAGTTTCCTTACATTTTGTCAGGGAGAGGTCTAGAAAGTTGTCTAGCTACTTTAAATCACCTATCACCACTATATTATAACCATGCCAGGGTTGTGATCTGTTGACCAAAGTTCTCATCTATTTCCTTGTTGAAGATTACTTGAAGGAAACAGATTCTAGGAAATTGTATACTATACAGCAGAGAGAGAGGAAATTAGAATCCATATCTTCTGACTTCACCATCAGTATGCTTTCCACTTAATCACACAGTCTCCCTTAAGATTTCACTGCCAAGATTTGTGCATCTTCACAAACATATATGTGAACACATACATACTTTATGAACATACAATTAGCTAAAAGTTATGGGAAAAAACAAAATTCTGTGGTATTGATTTTTCATTATGCATATATACATC